>NW_025228604.1:43744-45199 GCF_018294505.1 Triticum aestivum | reverse complement strand
TATCTTCATTTCACCCACATAGCATGTGGAAAAAGAGTAGAGAGGGTTACGGCAAAAACTGGACGCACTTCGTGTACAAACTGGACAATCTCTTTCGGAGTATCAGGGTTTCGGACGAGAACTCATCTGTTACATGGGCACTTCATTTTTTAAACTTATTTGAACTCCAGACTTTTTTTTGCGTTCCGTATGCACCATTCAAAGCGACTTCGTCAATTTTCAACACTTTCTGACAGCATTTGGTATTTTGCAGTCATTTACAGATTTGTTTAGAGAGCTAAATGACCGTGAAATTGAAAATCACTACAAAATGAACTCTGAAAATGTTTAAACTTGGCATGGTATCATCATTTCACCCACATAGCATGTGCAAAAGAGTAGAGAGGGTTACGGCAAAAGCTGGACGCACTTCGTGTACAAACTGGACAATCTCTTTCGGAGTATCAGGATTTCGGACGAGAACTCATCTGTTACATGGGCACTTCATTTTTTCAAACTTATTTGAACTCCAGACTTTTCTTGCGTTCCGTATAGACCATTCAAAGCGACGTCATCAAGTTTTATCACTTTAGGACACCATTTGCTTTTTTTCAGTCATTTACCGATTTGTTTAGAGAGCTAAATGACCGTGAAATTGAAAATCACTACAAAATGAACTCTGACAATGTTGAAACTTGGCATGGTATCTTCATTTCACCAACATAGCATGTGGAAAAAGAGTAGAGAGGGTTACGGCAAAAACTGGACGCACTTCGTGTACAAACTGGACAATCTCTTTCGGAGTATCAGGGTTTCGGACGAGAACTCATCTGTTACATGGGCACTTCATTTTTTAAACTTATTTGGACTCCAGACTTTTTTTTGCGTTCCGTATGCACCATTCAAAGCGACTTCGTCAATTTTCAACACTTTCTGACAGCATTTGGTATTTGTCAGTCATTTACAGATTTGTTTAGAGAGCTAAATGACCGTGAAATTGAAAATCACTACAAAATGAACTCTGAAAATGTTTAAACTTGGCATGGTATCATCATTTCACCCACATAGCATGTGCAAAAGAGTAGAGAAGGTTACGGCAAAAACTGGACGCACTTCGTGTACAAACTGGACAATCTCTTTCGGAGTATTAGGATTTCGGACGAGAACTCATCTGTTACACGGGCACTTCATTTTTTTAAACTTATTTGAACTGCAGACTTTCCTTGCGTTCCGTATAGACCATTCAAAGCGACGTCATCAAGTTTTATCACTTTAGGACATCATTTGCTATTTTTCAGTCATTTACCGATTTGTTTAGAGAGCCAAATGACCGTGAAATTGAAAATCACTACAAAATGAATTCTGACAATGTTGAAACTTGGCATGGTATCTTCATTTCACCCACATAGCATGTGGAAAAAGAGTAGAGAGGGTTACGGCAAAAACTTGACGCACTTCGTGTACAAACTGGACAAT
>NW_025228604.1:43006-43343 GCF_018294505.1 Triticum aestivum | reverse complement strand
CTTTAGGACATCATTTGCTATTTTTCAGTCATTTACCGATTTGTTTAGAGAGCTAAATGACCGTGAAATTGAAAATCACTACAAAATGAACTCTGACAATGTTGAAACTTGGCATGGTATCCTCATTTCACCCACATAGCATGTGGAAAAAGAGTAGAGAGGGTTACGGCAAAAACTGGACGCACTTTGTGTACAAACTGGACAATCTCTTTCGGAGTATCAGGGTTTCGGACGAGAACTCATCTGTTACACGGGCACTTCATTTTTTTAAACTTATTTGAACTCCAGACTTTTCTTGCGTTCCGTATGGACCATTCAAAGCGACGTCATCAAGTTT
>NW_025228604.1:34970-36388 GCF_018294505.1 Triticum aestivum | reverse complement strand
TTTTAAACTTATTTGAACTCCAAACTTTTTTTTGCGTTCCGTATGCACCATTCAAAGCGACGTCATCAATTTTCAACACTTTCTGACATCATTTGCTATTTTTCAGTCATTTACCGATTTGTTTAGAGAGCTAAATGACCGTGAAATTGAAAATCACTACAAAATGAACTCTGAAAATGTTGAAACTTGGCATGCTATCTTCATTTCACCCACATAGCATGTGGAAAAAGAGTAGAGAGGGTTACGGCAAAAACTGGACGCACTTCGTGTACAAACTGGACAATCTCTTTCGGAGTATCAGGGTTTCGGACGAGAACTCATCTGTTACATGGGCACTTCATTTTTTAAACTTATTTGAACTCTAGACTTTTTTTTGCGTTCCGTATGGACCATTCAAAGCGACTTCGTCAATTTTCAACACTTTCTGACAGCATTTGATATTTTTCAGTCATTTACAGATTTGTTTAGAGAGCTAAATGACCGTGCAATTGAAAATCACTACAAAATGAACTCTGAAAATGTTTAAACTTGGCATGGTATCATCATTTCACCCACATAGCATGTGCAAAAGAGTAGAGAGGGTTACGGCAAAAACTGGACACACTTCGTGTACAAACTGGACAATCTCTTTCGGAGTATCAGGATTTCGGACGAGAACTCATCTGTTACACGGGCACTTCATTTTTTTAAACTTATTTGAACTCCAGACTTTTCTTGCGTTCTGTATAGACCATTCAAAGCGACGTCATCAAGTTTTATCACTTTAGGACATCATTTGCTATTTTTCAGTCATTTACCGATTTGTTTAGAGAGCTAAATGACCGTGAAATTGAAAATCACTACAAAATGAACTCTGACAATGTTGAAACTTGGCATGGTATCTTCATTTCACCCACATAGCATGTGGAAAAAGAGTAGAGAGGGTTACGGCAAAAACTGGACGCACTTCGTGTACAAACTAGACAATCTCTTTCGGAGTATCAGGGTTTCGGACGAGAACTCATCTGTTACATGGCCACTTCATTTTTTAAACTTATTTGAACTCCACACTTTTTTTTGCGTTCCGTATGCACCATTCAAAGCGACGTCATCAATTTTCAATACTTTCTGACATCATTTCCTACTTTTCAGTCATTTACCGATTTGTTTAGAGAGCTAAATGACCGTGAAATTGAAAATCACTACAAAATGAACTCTGAAAATGTTGAAACTTGGCATGCTATCTTCATTTCACCAACATAGCATGTGGAAAAAGAGTAGAGAGGGTTACGGCAAAAACTGGACGCACTTCGTGTACAAACTGGACAATCTCTTTCGGAGTATCAGGGTTTCGGACGAGAACTCATCTGTTACATGGGCACTTCATTTTTTAAACTTATTTGAACTCCAGACTTTTTTTTGCGTTCCGTATGCACCAT
>NW_025228604.1:33719-34960 GCF_018294505.1 Triticum aestivum | reverse complement strand
ACGGGCACTTCATTTTTTTAAACTTATTTGAACTCCAGACTTTTCTTGCGTTCTGTATAGACCATTCAAAGCGACTTCATCAAGTTTTATCACTTTAGGACATCATTTGCTATTTTTCAGTCATTTACCGATTTGTTTAGAGAGCTAAATGACCGTGAAATTGAAAATCACTACAAAATGAACTCTGACAATGTTGAAACTTGGCATGGTATCTTCATTTCACCCACATAGCATGTGGAAAAAGAGTAGAGAGGGTTACGGCAAATTCTGGACGCACTTCGTGTACAAACTAGACAATCTCTTTCGGAGTATCAGGGTTTCGGACGAGAACTCATCTGTTACATGGCCACTTCATTTTTTAAACTTATTTGAACTCCACACTTTTTTTTGCGTTCCGTATGCACCATTCAAAGCGAAGTCATCAATTTTCAACACTTTCTGACATCATTTCCTACTTTTCAGTCATTTACCGATTTGTTTAGAGAGCTAAATGACCGTGAAATTGAAAATCACTACAAAATGAACTCTGAAAATGTTGAAACTTGGCATGCTATCTTCATTTCACCAACATAGCATGTGGAAAAAGAGTAGAGAGGGTTACGGCAAAAACTGGACGCACTTCGTGTACAAACTGGACAATCTCTTTCGGAGTATCAGGGTTTCGGACGAGAACTCATCTGTTACATGGGCACTTCATTTTTTAAACTTATTTGAACTCCAGACTTTTTTTTGCGTTCCGTGTGCACCATTCAAAGCAACTTCGTCAATTTTCAACACTTTCTGGCAGCATTTGGTATTTTTCAGTCATTTACAGATTTGTTTAGAGAGCTAAATGACCGTGAAATTGAAAATCACTACAAAATGAACTCTGAAAATGTTTAAACTTGGCATGGTATCATCATTTCACCCACATAGCATGTGCAAAAGAGTAGAGAGGGTTACAGCAAAAACTGGACGCACTTCGTGTACAAACTGGACAATCTCTTTCGGAGTATTAGGATTTCGGACGAGAACTCATCTGTTACACGGGCACTTCATTTTTTTAAACTTATTTGAACTGCAGACCTTCCTTGCGTTCCGTATAGACCATTCAAAGCGACGTCATCAAGTTTTATCACTTTAGGACATCATTTGCTATTTTTCAGTCATTTACCGATTTGTTTAGAGAGCTAAATGACCGTGAAATTGAAAATCACTACAAAATGAATTCTGACAATGTTGAAACTTGGCATGGTATCTTC
>NW_025228604.1:33068-33595 GCF_018294505.1 Triticum aestivum | reverse complement strand
GAGAACTCATCTGTTACACGGGCACTTCATTTTTTTAAACTTATTTGAACTCCAGACTTTTCTTGCGTTCCGTATGGACCATTCAAAGCGACGTCCTCAAGTTTTATCACTTTAGGACATCATTTGCTATTTTTCAGTCATTTACCGATTTGTTTAGAGAGCTAAATGACCGTGAAATTGAAAATCACTACAAAATGAACTCTGACAATGTTGAAACTTGGCATGGTATCTTCATTTCACCCATATAGCATGTGGAAAAAGAGTAGAGAGGGTTACGGCAAAAACTGGACGCACTTCGTGTACAAACTGGACAATCTCTTTCGGAGTATCAGGGTTTCGGACGAGAACTCATCTGTTACATGGGCACTTCATTTTTTAAACTTATTTGAACTCTAGACTTTTTTTTGCGTTCCGTATGCACCATTCAAAGCGACTTCGTCAATTTTCAACACTTTCTGACAGCATTTGATATTTTTCAGTCATTTACAGATTTGTTTAGAGAGCTAAATGACCGTGCAATTGAAAAT
>NW_025228604.1:25040-27120 GCF_018294505.1 Triticum aestivum | reverse complement strand
ACCATTCAAAGCGACTTCGTCAATTTTCAACACTTTCTGACAGCATTTGATATTTTTCAGTCATTTACAGATTTGTTTAGAGAGCTAAATGACCGTGCAATTGAAAATCACTACAAAATGAACTCTGAAAATGTTTAAACTTGGCATGGTATCATCATTTCACCCACATAGCATGTGCAAAAGAGTAGAGAGGGTTACGGCAAAAACTGGACACACTTCGTGTACAAACTGGACAATCTCTTTCGGAGTATCAGGATTTCGGACGAGAACTCATCTGTTACACGGGCACTTCATTTTTTTAAACTTATTTGAACTCCAGACTTTTCTTGCGTTCTGTATAGACCATTCAAAGCGACGTCATCAAGTTTTATCACTTTAGGACATCATTTGCTATTTTTCAGTCATTTACCGATTTGTTTAGAGAGCTAAATGACCGTGAAATTGAAAATCACTACAAAATGAACTCTGACAATGTTGAAACTTGGCATGGTATCTTCATTTCACCCACATAGCATGTGGAAAAAGAGTAGAGAGGGTTACGGCAAAAACTGGACGCACTTCGTGTACAAACTAGACAATCTCTTTCGGAGTATCAGGGTTTCGGACGAGAACTCATCTGTTACATGGCCACTTCATTTTTTAAACTTATTTGAACTCCACACTTTTTTTTGCGTTCCGTATGCACCATTCAAAGCGACGTCATCAATTTTCAACACTTTCTGACATCATTTCCTACTTTTCAGTCATTTACCGATTTGTTTAGAGAGCTAAATGACCGTGAAATTGAAAACCACTACAAAATGAACTCTGACAATGTTGAAACTTGGCATGGTATCTTCATTTCACCCACATAGCATGTGGAAAAAGAGTAGAGAGGGTTACGGCAAAAACTGGACGCACTTCGTGTAAAAACTGGACAATCTCTTTTGGAGTATCAGGGTTTCGGACGAGAACTCATCTGTTACATGGGCACTTCATTTTTGAAACTTATTTGAACTCTAGACTTTTTTTTGCGTTCTGTATGCACCATTCAAAGCGACTTCGTCAATTTTCAACACTTTCTGACAGCATTTGATATTTTTTCAGTCATTTACAGATTTGTTTAGAGAGCTAAATGACCGTGAAATTGAAAATCACTACAAAATGAACTCTGAAAATGTTTAAACTTGGCATGGTATCATCATTTCACCCACATAGCATGTGCAAAAGAGTAGAGAGGGTTACGGCAAAAAATGGACGCACTTCGTATACAAACTGGACAATCTCTTTCGGAGTATCAGGGTTTCGGACGAGAACTCATCTGTTACATGGGCACTTCATTTTTTAAACTTATTTGAACTCTAGACTTTTTTTTGCGTTCCGTATGCACCATTCAAAGCGACTTCGTCAATTTTCAACACTTTCTGACAGCATTTGATATTTTTCAGTCATTTACAGATTTGTTTAGAGAGCTAAATGACCGTGCAATTGAAAATCACTACAAAATGAACTCTGAAAATGTTTAAACTTGGCATGGTATCATCATTTCACCCACATAGCATGTGCAAAAGAGTAGAGAGGGTTACGGCAAAAACTGGACACACTTCGTGTACAAACTGGACAATCTCTTTCGGAGTATCAGGATTTCGGACGAGAACTCATCTGTTACACGGGCACTTCATTTTTTTAAACTTATTTGAACTCCAGACTTTTCTTGCGTTCTGTATAGACCATTCAAAGCGACGTCATCAAGTTTTATCACTTTAGGACATCATTTGCTATTTTTCAGTCATTTACCGATTTGTTTAGAGAGCTAAATGACCGTGAAATTGAAAATCACTACAAAATGAACTCTGACAATGTTGAAACTTGGCATGGTATCTTCATTTCACCCACATAGCATGTGGAAAAAGAGTAGAGAGGGTTACGGCAAAAACTGGACGCACTTCGTGTACAAACTAGACAATCTCTTTCGGAGTATCAGGGTTTCGGACGAGAACTCATCTGTTACATGGCCACTTCATTTTTTAAACTTATTTGAACTCCACACTTTTTTTTGCGTTCCGTATGCACCATTCAAAGCGACGTCATCAATTTTCAA
>NW_025228604.1:21199-24616 GCF_018294505.1 Triticum aestivum | reverse complement strand
TTTAGAGAGCTAAATGACCGTGAAATTGAAAACCACTACAAAATGAACTCTGACAATGTTGAAACTTGGCATGGTATCTTCATTTCACCCACATAGCATGTGGAAAAAGAGTAGAGAGGGTTACATGGGCACTTCATTTTTTAAACTTATTTGAACTCTAGACTTTTTTTTGCGTTCCGTATGCACCATTCAAAGCGACTTCGTCAATTTTCAACACTTTCTGACAGCATTTGATATTTTTCAGTCATTTACAGATTTGTTTAGAGAGCTAAATGACCGTGAAATTGAAAATCACTACAAAATGAACTCTGAAAATGTTTAAACTTGGCATGGTATCATCATTTCACCCACATAGCATGTGCAAAAGAGTAGAGAGGGTTACGGCAAAAACTGGACGCACTTCGTGTACAAACTGGACAATCTCTTTTGGAGTATCAGGATTTCGGACGAGAACTCATCTGTTACACGGGCACTTCATTTTTTTAAACTTATTTGAACTCCAGACTTTTCTTGCGTTCCGTATAGACCATTCAAAGCGACGTCATCAAGTTTTATCACTTTAGGACATCATTTGCTATTTTTCAGTCATTTACCGATTTGTTTAGAGAGCTAAATGACCGTGAAATTGAAAATCACTACAAAATGAACTCTGACAATGTTGAAACTTGGCATGGTATCTTCATTTCACCCACATAGCATGTGGAAAAAGAGTAGAGAGGGTTACGGCAAAAAATGGACGCACTTCGTGTACAAACTAGACAATCTCTTTCGGAGTATCAGGGTTTCGGACGAGAACTCATCTGTTACATGGGCACTTCATTTTTTGAACTTATTTGTACTCCAAACTTTTTTTGCGTTCCGTATGCACTATTCAAAGCGACGTCATCAATTTTCAACACTTTCTGACATCATTTGCTATTTTTCAGTCATTTACCGATTTGTTTTGAGAGCTAAATGACCGTGAAATTGAAAATCACTACAAAATGAACTCTGAAAATGTTGAAACTTGGCATTCTATCTTCATTTCACCCACATAGCATGTGGAAAAAGAGTAGAGGGGGTTACGGCAAAAACTGGACGCACTTCGTGTACAAACTGGACAATCTCTTTCGGAGTATCAGGGTTTCGGACGAGAACTCATCTGTTACATGGGCACTTCATTTTTTAAACTTATTGGAACTCCAGACTTTTTTTTGCGTTCCGTATGCACCATTCAAAGCGACTTCGTCAATTTTCAACACTTTCTGACAGCATTTGGTATTTTTCAGTCATTTACAGATTTGTTTAGAGAGCTAAATGACCGTGAAATTGAAAATCACTACAAAATGAACTCTAAAAATGTTTAAACTTGGCATGGTATCATCATTTCACCCACATAGCATGTGCAAAAGAGTAGAGAGGGTTACGGCAAAAACGGGACACACTTCGTGTACAAACTGGACAATCTCTTTTGGAGTATCAGGGTTTCGGACGAGAACTCATCTGTTACACGGGCACTTCATTTTTTTAAACTTATTTGAACTCCAGACTTTTCTTGCGTTCCTTATGGACCATTCAAATCGACGTCATCAATTTTTAACACTTTAGGACATCATTTGCTATTTTCAGCCATTTACCGATTTGTTTAGAGAGCTAAATGACCGTGAAATTGAAAATCACTACAAAATGAACTCTGAAAATGTTGAAACTTGGCATGGTATCATCATTTCACCCACATAGCATGTGAAAAAGAGTAGAGAGGGTTACGGCAAAAACTAGACGCACTTCGTGTACAAACTGGACAATCTCTTTCGGAGTATCGGGGTTTCGGACGAGAACTCATCTGTTACATGGCCACTTCATTTTTTAAACTTATTTGAACTCCAGACTTTTTTTTGCGTTCCGTATGCACCATTCAAAGCGACTTCGTCAATTTTCAACACTTTCTGACAGCATTTGGTATTTTTCAGTCATTTACAGATTTGTTTAGAGAGCTAAATGACCGTGAAATTGAAAATCACTACAAAATGAACTCTGAAAATGATTAAACTTGGGATGGTATCATCATTTCACCAACATAGCATGTGAAAAAGAGTAGAGAGGGTTACGGCAAAAACTGGACGCACTTCGTGTACAAACTGGACAATCTCTTTCGGAGTATCAGGATTTCGGACGAGAACTCATCTGTTACAAGGGCACTTCATTTTTTTAAACTTATTTGAACTCCAGAATTTTCTTGCGTTCCGTATAGACCATTCAAAGCGACGTCATCAAGTTTTATCACTTTAGGACATCATTTGCTATTTTTCAGTCATTTACCGATTTGTTTAGAGAGCTAAATGACCGTGAAATTGAAAATCACTACAAAATGAACTCTGACAATGTTGAAACTTGGCATGGTATCTTCATTTCACCCACATAGCATGTGGAAAAAGAGTAGAGAGGGTTACGGCAAAAACTGGACGCACTTCGTGTACAAACTGGACAATCTCTTTCGGAGTATCAGGGTTTCGGACGAGAACTCATCTGTTACATGGGCACTTCATTTTTTAAACTTATTTGAACTCCAAACTTTTTTTTGCGTTCCGTATGCACCATTCAAAGCGACGTCATCAATTTTCAACACTTTCTGACATCATTTGCTATTTTTCAGTCATTTACCGATTTGTTTAGAGAGCTAAATGACCGTGAAATTGAAAATCACTACAAAATGAACTCTGAAAATGTTGAAACTTGGCATGCTATCTTCATTTCACCCACATAGCATGTGGAAAAAGAGTAGAGAGGGTTACGGCAAAAACTGGACGCACTTCGTGTACAAACTGGACAATCTCTTTCGGAGTATCAGGGTTTCGGACGAGAACTCATCTGTTACATGGGCACTTCATTTTTTAAACTTATTTGAACTCCAGACCTTTTTTTGCGTTCCGTATGCACCATTCAAAGCAACTTCGTCAATTTTCAACACTTTCTGACAGCATTTGGTATTTTTCAGTCATTTACAGATTTGTTTAGAGAGCTAAATGACCGTGAAATTGAAAATCACTACAAAATGAACTCTGAAAATGTTTAAACTTGGCATGGTATCATCATTTCACCCACATAGCATGTGCAAAAGAGTAGAGAGGGTTACGGCAAAAACTGGACGCACTTCGTGTACAAACTGGACAATCTCTTTCGGAGTATCAGGATTTCGGACGAGAACTCATCTGTTACACGGGCACTTCATTTTTTTAAACTTATTTGAACTCCAGACTTTTCTTGCGTTCCGTATAGACCATTCAAAGCGACGTCATCAAGTTTTATCACTTTAGGACATCATTTGCTATTTTTCAGTCATTTACCGATTTGTTTAGAGAGCTAAATGACCGTGAAATTGAAAATCACTACAAAATGAACTCTGACAATGTTGAAACTTGGCATGGTATCTTCATTTCA
>NW_025228604.1:13182-13802 GCF_018294505.1 Triticum aestivum | reverse complement strand
GGGCACTTCATTTTTTAAACTTATTTGAACTCCAGACTTTTTTTTGCGTTCCGTATGCACCATTCAAAGCGACTTCGTCAATTTTCAACACTTTCTGACAGCATTTGGTATTTTTCAGTCATTTACAGATTTGTTTAGAGAGCTAAATGACCGTGAAATTGAAAATCACTACAAAATGAACTCTGAAAATGATTAAACTTGGCATGGTATCATCATTTCACCAACATAGCATGTGCAAAAGAGTAGAGAGGGTTACGGCAAAAACTGGACGCACTTCGTGTACAAACTGGACAATCTCTTTCGGAGTATCAGGATTTCGGACAAGAACTCATCTGTTACACGGGCACTTCATTTTTTTAAACTTATTTGAACTCCAGAATTTTCTTGCGTTCCGTATAGACCATTCAAAGCGACGTCATCAAGTTTTATCACTTTAGGACATCATTTGCTATTTTTCAGTCATTTACCGATTTGTTTAGAGAGCTAAATGACCGTGAAATTGAAAATCACTACAAAATGAACTCTGACAATGTTGAAACTTGGCATGGTATCTTCATTTCACCCACATAGCATGTGGAAAAAGAGTAGAGAGGGTTACGGCAAAAACTGGACGCACTTCG
>NW_025228604.1:12160-13172 GCF_018294505.1 Triticum aestivum | reverse complement strand
ATTTTTCAGTCATTTACCGATTTGTTTAGAGAGCTAAATGACCGTGAAATTGAAAATCACTACAAAATGAACTCTGACAATGTTGAAACTTGGCATGGTATCTTCATTTCACCCACATAGCATGTGGAAAAAGAGTAGAGAGGGTTACGGCAAAAACTGGACGCACTTCATGTACAAACTGGACAATCTCTTTCGGAGTATCAGGGTTTCGGACGAGAACTCATCTGTTACACGGGCACTTTATTTTTTTAAACTTATTTGAACTCCAGACTTTTCTTGCGTTCCGTATGGACCATTCAAAGCGACGTCATCAAGTTTTATCACTTTAGGACATCATTTGCTATTTTTCAGTCATTTACCGATTTGTTTAGAGAGCTAAATGACCGTGAAATTGAAAATCACTACAAAATGAACTCTGACAATGTTGAAACTTGGCATGGTATCTTCATTTCACCCACATAGGATGTGGAAAAAGAGTAGAGAGGGTTACGGCAAAAACTGGACGCACTTCGTGTACAAACTGGACAATCTCTTTCGGAGTATCAGGGTTTCGGACAAGAACTCATATGTTACATGGGCACTTCATTTTTTAAACTTATTTGAACTCCAGACTTTTTTTTGCGTTCCGTATGCACAATTCAAAGCGACTTCGTCAATTTTCAACACTTTCTGACAGCATTTGGTATTTTTCAGTCATTTACAGATTTGTTTAGAGAGCTAAATGACCGTGAAATTGAAAATCACTACAAAATGAACTCTGAAAATGTTTAAACTTGGCATGGTATCATCATTTCACCCACATAGCATGTGCAAAAGAGTAGAGAGGGTTACGGCAAAAACTGGACGCACTTCGTGTACAAACTGGACAATCTCTTTCGGAGTATCAGGATTTCGGACGAGAACTCATCTGTTACACGGGCACTTCATTTTTTTAAACTTATTTGAACTCCAGACTTTTCTTGCGTTCCGTATAGACCATTCAAAGCGACGTCATCAAGTTTTATCACTTTAG
>NW_025228604.1:11530-12150 GCF_018294505.1 Triticum aestivum | reverse complement strand
GGGCACTTCATTTTTTAAACTTATTTGAACTCCAGACTTTTTTTTGCGTTCCGTATGCACCATTCAAAGCGACTTCGTCAATTTTCAACACTTTCTGACAGCATTTGGTATTTTTCAGTCATTTACAGATTTGTTTAGAGAGCTAAATGACCGTGAAATTGAAAATCACTACAAAATGAACTCTGAAAATGATTAAACTTGGCATGGTATCATCATTTCACCAACATAGCATGTGCAAAAGAGTAGAGAGGGTTACGGCAAAAACTGGACGCACTTCGTGTACAAACTGGACAATCTCTTTCGGAGTATCAGGATTTCGGACAAGAACTCATCTGTTACACGGGCACTTCATTTTTTTAAACTTATTTGAACTCCAGAATTTTCTTGCGTTCCGTATAGACCATTCAAAGCGACGTCATCAAGTTTTATCACTTTAGGACATCATTTGCTATTTTTCAGTCATTTACCGATTTGTTTAGAGAGCTAAATGACCGTGAAATTGAAAATCACTACAAAATGAACTCTGACAATGTTGAAACTTGGCATGGTATCTTCATTTCACCCACATAGCATGTGGAAAAAGAGTAGAGAGGGTTACGGCAAAAACTGGACGCACTTCG
>NW_025228604.1:8263-11520 GCF_018294505.1 Triticum aestivum | reverse complement strand
TGTTACATGGGCACTTCATTTTTTAAACTTATTTGAACTCCAGACTTTTTTTTGCGTTCCGTATGCACAATTCAAAGCGACTTCGTCAATTTTCAACACTTTCTGACAGCATTTGGTATTTTTCAGTCATTTACAGATTTGTTTAGAGAGCTAAATGACCGTGAAATTGAAAATCACTACAAAATGAACTCTGAAAATGTTTAAACTTGGCATGGTATCATCATTTCACCCACATAGCATGTGCAAAAGAGTAGAGAGGGTTACGGCAAAAACTGGACGCACTTCGTGTACAAACTGGACAATCTCTTTCGGAGTATCAGGATTTCGGACGAGAACTCATCTGTTACACGGGCACTTCATTTTTTTAAACTTATTTGAACTCCAGACTTTTCTTGCGTTCCGTATAGACCATTCAAAGCGACGTCATCAAGTTTTATCACTTTAGGACATCATTTGCTATTTTTCAGTCATTTACCGATTTGTTTAGAGAGGTAAATGACCGTGAAATTGAAAATCACTACAAAATGAACTCTGACAATGTTGAAACTTGGCATGGTATCTTCATTTCACCCACATAGCATGTGGAAAAAGAGTAGAGAGGGTTACGGCAAAAACTGGACGCACTTCGTGTACAAACTGGACAATCTCTTTCGGAGTATCAGGGTTTCGGACGAGAACTCATCTGTTACATGGGCACTTCATTTTTTAAACTTATTTGTACTCCAAACTTTTTTTGCGTTCCGTATGCACTATTCAAAGCGACGTCATCAATTTTCAACACTTTCTGACATCATTTGCTATTTTTCAGTCATTTACCGATTTGTTTTGAGAGCTAAACGACCGTGAAATTGAAAATCACTACAAAATGAACTCTGAAAATGTTGAAACTTGGCATGCTATCTTCATTTCACCCACATAGCATGTGGAAAAAGAGTAGAGAGGGTTACGGCAAAAACTGGACGCACTTCGTGTACAAACTGGACAATCTCTTTCGGAGTATCAGGGTTTCGGACAAGAACTCATCTGTTACATGGGCACTTCATTTTTTAAACTTATTTGTACTCCAAACTTTTTTTGCGTTCCGTATGCACTATTCAAAGCGACGTCATCAATTTTCAACACTTTCTGACATCATTTGCTATTTTTCAGTCATTTACCGATTTGTTTTGAGAGCTAAATGACCGTGAAATTGAAAATCACTACAAAATGAACTCTGAAAATGTTGAAACTTGGCATGCTATCTTCATTTCACCCACATAGCATGTGGAAAAAGAGTAGAGAGGGTTACGGCAAAAACTGGACGCACTTCGTGTACAAACTGGACAATCTCTTTCGGAGTATCAGGGTTTCGGACGAGAACTCATCTGTTACATGGGCACTTCATTTTTTAAACTTATTTGAACTCGAGACTTTTTTTTGCATTCCGTATGCACCATTCAAAGCGACTTCGTCAATTTTCAACACTTTCTGACAGCATTTGGTATTTTCAGTCATTTACAGATTTGTTTAGAGAGCTAAATGAACGTGAAATTGAAAATCACTACAAAATGAACTCTGAAAATGTTTAAACTTGGCATGGTATCATCATTTCACCCACATAGCATGTGCAAAAGAGTAGAGAAGGTTACGGCAAAAACGGGACACACTTCGTGTACAAACTGGACAATCTCTTTTGGAGTATCAGGGTTTCGGACGAGAACTCATCTGTTACACGGGCACTTCATTTTTTTAAACTTATTTGAACTCCAGACTTTTCTTGCGTTCCTTATGGACCATTCAAAGCGACGTCATCAATTTTTAACACTTTAGGACATCATTTGCTATTTTCAGCCATTTACCGATTTGTTTAGAGAGCTAAATGACCGTGAAATTGAAAATCACTACAAAATGAACTCTGAATATGTTGAAACTTGGCATGGTATCATCATTTCACCCACATAGCATGTGAAAAAGAGTAGAGAGGGTTACGGCAAAAACTAGACGCACTTCGTGTACAAACTGGACAATCTCTTTCGGAGTATCAGGGTTTCGGACGAGAACTCATCTGTTACATGGCCACTTCATTTTTTTTAAATTATTTGAAGTCCAGACTTTTTTTTGCGTTCCGTATGCACCATTCAAAGCGACGTCTTCAATTTTCAACACTTTCTGATATCATTTGCTATTTTTCAGTCATTTACCGATTTGTTTAGAGAGCTAAATGACCGTGAAATTGAAAATCACTACAAAATGAACTCTGAAAATGTTGAAACTTGGCATGCTATCTTCATTTCACCCACATAGCATGTGGAAAAAGAGTAGAGAGGGTTACGGCAAAAACTGGACGCACTTCGTGTACAAACTGGACAATCTCTTTCGGAGTATCAGGGTTTCGGACGAGAACACATCTGTTACACGGGCACTTCATTTTTTTAAACTTATTTGAACTCCAGACTTTTCTTGCGTTCCTTATGGACCATTCAAAGCGACGTCATCAATTTTTAACACTTTAGGACATCATTTGCTATTTTCAGCCATTTACCGATTTGTTTAGAGAGCTAAATGACCGTGAAATTGAAAATCACTACAAAATGAACTCTGAAAATGTTGAAACTTGGCATGGTATCATCATTTCACCCACATAGCATGTGAAAAAGAGTAGAGAGGGTTACGGCAAAAACTAGACGCACTTCGTGTACAAACTGGACAATCTCTTTCGGAGTATCGGGGTTTCGGACGAGAACTCATCTGTTACATGGCCACTTCATTTTTTTAAATTATTTGAACTCCAGACTTTTTTTTGCGTTCCGTATGCACCATTCAAAGCGACGTCTTCAATTTTCAACACTTTCTGACATCATTTGCTATTTTTCAGTCATTTACCGATTTGTTTAGAGAGCTAAATGACCGTGAAATTGAAAATCACTACAAAATGAACTCTGAAAATGTTGAAACTTGGCATGCTATCTTCATTTCACCCACATAGCATGTGGAAAAAGAGTAGAGAGGGTTACGGCAAAAACTGGACGCACTTCGTGTACAAACTGGACAATCTCTTTCGGAGTATCAGGATTTCGGACGAGAACTCATCTGTTACACGGGCACTTCATTTTTTTAAACTTATTTGAACTCCAGAATTTTCTTGCGTTCCGCATAGACCATTCAAAGCAACGTCATCAAGTTTTATCACTTTAGGACATCATTTGCTATTTTTCAGTCATTTACCGATTTGTTTAGAGAGCTAAATAACCGTGAAATTGAAAATCACTACAAAATGA
>NW_025228604.1:4594-8234 GCF_018294505.1 Triticum aestivum | reverse complement strand
GGTTACGGCAAAAACTAGACGCACTTCGTGTACAAACTGGACAATCTCTTTCGGAGTATCAGGGTTTCGGACGAGAACTCATCTGTTACATGGCGACTTCATTTTTTTTAAATTATTTGAACTCCAGACTTTTTTTTGCGTTCCGTATGCACCATTCAAAGCGACGTCTTCAATTTTCAACACTTTCTGACATCATTTGCTATTTTTCAGTCATTTACCGATTTGTTTAGAGAGCTAAATGACCGTGAAATTGAAAATCACTACAAAATGAACTCTGAAAATGTTGAAACTTGGCATGCTATCTTCATTTCACCCACATAGCATGTGGAAAAAGAGTAGAGAGGGTTACGGCAAAAACTGGACGCACTTCGTGTACAAACTGGACAATCTCTTTCGGAGTATCAGGGTTTCGGACGAGAACTCATCTGTTACACGGGCACTTCATTTTTTTAAACTTATTTGAACTCCAGAGTTTTCTTGCGTTCCTTATGGACCATTCAAAGCGACGTCATCAATTTTTAACACTTTAGGACATCATTTGCTATTTTCAGCCATTTACCGATTTGTTTAGAGAGCTAAATGACCGTGAAATTGAAAATCACTACAAAATGAACTCTGAAAATGTTGAAACTTGGCATGGTATCATCATTTCACCCACATAGCATGTGAAAAAGAGTAGAGAGGGTTACGGCAAAAACTAGACGCACTTCGTGTACAAACTGGACAATCTCTTTCGGAGTATCGGGGTTTCGGACGAGAACTCATCTGTTACATGGCCACTTCATTTTTTTAAATTATTTGAACTCCAGACTTTTTTTTGCGTTCCGTATGCACCATTCAAAGCGACGTCTTCAATTTTCAACACTTTCTGACATCATTTGCTATTTTTCAGTCATTTACCGATTTGTTTAGAGAGCTAAATGACCGTGAAATTGAAAATCACTACAAAATGAACTCTGAAAATGTTGAAACTTGGCATGCTATCTTCATTTCACCCACATAGCATGTGGAAAAAGAGTAGAGAGGGTTACGGCAAAAACTGGACGCACTTCGTGTACAAACTGGACAATCTCTTTCGGAGTATCAGGATTTCGGACGAGAACTCATCTGTTACACGGGCACTTCATTTTTTTAAACTTATTTGAACTCCAGAATTTTCTTGCGTTCCGTATAGACCATTCAAAGCGACGTCATCAAGTTTTATCACTTTAGGACATCATTTGCTATTTTTCAGTCATTTACCGATTTGTTTAGAGAGCTAAATAACCGTGAAATTGAAAATCACTACAAAATGAACTCTGACAATGTTGAAACTTGGCATGGTATCTTCATTTCACCCACATAGCATGTGGAAAAAGAGTAGAGAGGGTTACGGCAAAAACTGGACGCACTTCGTGTACAAACTGGACAATCTCTTTCGGAGTATCAGGGTTTCGGACAAGAACTCATCTGTTACATGGGCACTTCATTTTTTAAACTTATTTGAACTCCAGACTTTTTTTTGCGTTCCGTATGCACCATTCAAAGCGACGTCATCAATTTTCAACACTTTCTGACATCATTTGCTATTTTTCAGTCATTTACCGATTTGTTTAGAGAGCTAAATGACCGTGAAATTGAAAATCACTACAAAATGAACTATGAAAATGTTGAAACTTGGCATGCTATCTTCATTTCACCCACATAGCATGTGGAAAAAAAGTAGAGAGGGTTACGACAAAAACTGGACGCACTTCGAGTACAAATTGGACAATCTCTTTCGGAGTATCAGGGTTTCGGACGAGAACTCATCTGTTACATGGGCACTTCATTTTTTAAACTTATTTGAATTCCAGACTTTTTTTTGCGTTCCGTATGCACCATTCAAAGCGACTTCGTCAATTTTCAAATCTTTCTGACAGCATTTGGTATTTTTCAGTCATTTACAGATTTATTTAGAGAGCTAAATGACCGTGAAATTGAAAATCACTACAAAATGAACTCTGAAAATGTTTAAACTTGGCATGGTATCATCATTTCACCCACATAGCATGTGCAAAAGAGTAGAGAGGGTTACGGCAAAAACTGGACGCACTTCGTGTACAAACTGGACAATCTCTTTCGGAGTATCAGGATTTCGGACGAGAACTCATCTGTTACACGGGCACTTCATTTTTTTAAACTTATTTGAACTCCAGACTTTTCTTGCGTTCCGTATAGACCATTCAAAGCGACGTCATCAAGTTTTATCACTTTAGGACATCATTTGCTATTTTTCAGTCATTTACCGATTTGTTTAGAGAGCTAAATGACCGTGAAATTGAAAATCACTACAAAATGAACTCTGACAATGTTGAAACTTGGCATGGTATCTTCATTTCACCCACATAGCATGTGGAAAAAGAGTAGAGAGGGTTACGGCAAAAACTGGACGCACTTCGTGTACAAACTGGACAATCTCTTTCGGAGTATCAGGGTTTCGGACGAGAACTCATCTGTTACATGGGCACTTCATTTTTTAAACTTATTTGAACTCCAGACTTTTTTTTGCGTTCCGTATGCACCATTCAAAGCGACTTCGTCAATTTTCAACACTTTCTGACAGCATTTGGTATTTTTCAGTCATTTACAGATTTGTTTAGAGAGCTAAATGACCGTGAAATTGAAAATCACTACAAAATGTACTCTGAAAATGTTGAAACTTGGCATTCTATCTTCATTTCACCCACATAGCATGTGGAAAAAGAGTAGAGAGGGTTACGGCAAAAACTGGACGCACTTCGTGTACAAACTGGACAATCTCTTTCGGAGTATCAGGGTTTCGGACAAGAACTCATCTGTTACATGGGCACTTCATTTTTTAAACTTATTTGTACTCCAAACTTTTTTTGCGTTCCGTATGCACTATTCAAAGCGACGTCATCAATTTTCAACACTTTCTGACATCATTTGCTATTTTTCAGTCATTTACCGATTTGTTTTGAGAGCTAAATGACCGTGAAATTGAAAATCACTACAAAATGAACTCTGACAATGTTGAAACTTGGCATGGTATCTTCATTTCACCCACATAGCATGTGGAAAAAGAGTAGAGAGGGTTACGGCAAAAACTGGACGCACTTCGTGTACAAACTGGACAATCTCTTTCGGAGTATCAGGGTTTCGGACAAGAACTCATCTGTTACATGGGCACTTCATTTTTTAAACTTATTTGAACTCCAGACTTTTTTTTGCGTTCCGTATGCACCATTCAAAGCGACGTCATCAATTTTCAACACTTTCTGACATCATTTGCTATTTTTCAGTCATTTACCGATTTGTTTAGAGAGCTAAATGACCGTGAAATTGAAAATCACTACAAAATGAACTATGAAAATGTTGAAACTTGGCATGCTATCTTCATTTCACCCACATAGCATGTGGAAAAAAAGTAGAGAGGGTTACGACAAAAACTGGACGCACTTCGAGTACAAATTGGACAATCTCTTTCGGAGTATCAGGGTTTCGGACGAGAACTCATCTGTTACATGGGCACTTCATTTTTTAAACTTATTTGAATTCCAGACTTTTTTTTGCGTTCCGTATGCACCATTCAAAGCGACTTCGTCAATTTTCAAATCTTTCTGACAGCATTTGGTATTTTTCAGTCATTTACAGATTT
>NW_025228604.1:0-831 GCF_018294505.1 Triticum aestivum | reverse complement strand
GGGCACTTCATTTTTTAAACTTATTTGAACTCCAGACTTTTTTTTGCGTTCCGTATGCACCATTCAAAGCGACTTCGTCAATTTTCAACACTTTCTGACAGCATTTGGTATTTTTCAGTCATTTACAGATTTGTTTAGAGAGCTAAATGACCGTGAAATTGAAAATCACTACAAAATGAACTCTGAAAATGTTGAAACTTGGCATTCTATCTTCATTTCACCCACATAGCATGTGGAAAAAGAGTAGAGAGGGTTACGGCAAAAACTGGACGCACTTCGTGTACAAACTGGACAATCTCTTTCGGACTATCAGGGTTTCGGACGAGAACTCATCTGTTACACGGGCACTTCATTTTTTTAAACTTATTTGAACTCCAGACTTTTCTTGCGTTCCTTATAGACCATTCAAAGCGACGTCATCAATTTTTAACACTTTAGGACATCATTGCTATTTTCAGCCATTTACCGATTTGTTTAGAGAGCTAAATGACCGTGAAATTGAAAATCACTACAAAATGAACTCTGAAAATGTTGAAACTTGGCATGGTATCATCATTTCACCAACATAGCATGTGCAAAAGAGTAGAGAGGGTTACGGCAAAAACTGGACGCACTTCGTGTACAAACTGTACAATCTCTTTCGGAGTATCAGGGTTTCGGACGAGAACTCATCTGTTACATGGCCACTTCATTTTTTTAAAATTATTTGAACTCCAGACTTTTTTTTGCGTTCCGTATGCACCATTCAAAGCGACGTCTTCAATTTTCATCACTTTCTGACATCATTTGCTATTTTTCAGTCATTTACCGATTTGTTTAGAGAGCTAAATG
>NW_025228603.1:44093-45221 GCF_018294505.1 Triticum aestivum | reverse complement strand
TTGATGACCGACATGTAAGCGCACCTTGGGGTTCATAAACTATGGAAATCGCTTTGGGATCCCTAAACGGTGAGTAATTGTCCATGAAACGGGTCAGAATTGGCCAAAGCTGTGAGTGTTGATGACGGGCACGTAAACGCACCCCAGGGATCGTCAATCATGGAATCGCTCTGGAACCCCAAAACGGTGAGTAACAGTGCACAAAACATACCAGAATCGGCCAAAATTGTGAGTTTTGATGACCGACACGTAAACGCACCCCGGTGTTCGTCAATCATGGAAATCACTTCGGGATCCCGAAACTGATAATAGTCCAAGAAACGAGCAAGAATCGCCCCAATCTGCGAGTCTTGACGACCAACACGTAAGCACATCTTGGGGTTCGACAACCATGGAAATTGCTTTGGGACTCCAAAACGGTGAGTAATAGTCCGTGAAAGAGCCCTGAATCGGTAAAACCTAGGGTTATTGATCAACGATACATAAACGCACCCCGGGGTTCGTCAATCATGGAAATCGCTCACGGACCCGAAATCAGTGAGTAATAGTCCATGAAATGGGCCAAACTCGGCCGTAACTGCAAATGTTGATGACAGACAGATAAACACACCATTGTTCGTCGATCGTCGAAATCACTACGTGACCCCAAAACTGAGTAATAGTCCAAGAGACGGGCCAGAATCGGCCAAAACCGTGATTGTTGATGACCGACACGTAAGCGCGCCTTGTGCTTCGACAACCATGGAAATCGCTTTGGGACCCCAGAAAGGTGAGTAATAGTCCATGAAACGGGCCAGAATCGACAAAAACCACGAGTGTTGATGACCGACACGTAAACGCACCACGGGGTTTGTTAATCGTGGAAATCACTGCGGGACCCCAAAACAGTCAGTATTAGTCCACGAAACGGGCCTGAATTGGCCAAAACAATGAGTGTTGATGACCGACACGTAAGTGCACCTTAGGGTTCAACAACTGTGGAAATCACTTCGTGACCGCAAAACGCTGAGTAATAGTCCATGAAATAGGCGAGAATCGACAAAAACCACGAGTGTTGATGACCGACACGTAAACGCACCACGGGGTTTGTTAATCATGGAAATCATTGCGGGACCCCAAAACAGTCAG
>NW_025228603.1:37040-42766 GCF_018294505.1 Triticum aestivum | reverse complement strand
CACGTAAGTGCACCTTAGGGTTCAACAACTGTGGAAATCACTTCGTGACCGCAAAACGGTGAGTAATAGTCCATGAAATAGGCGAGAATCGACAAAAACCACGAGTGTTGATGACCGACACGTAAACGCACCACGGGGTTTGTTAATCATGGAAATCATTGCGGGACCCCAAAACAGTCAGTATTAGTCCACGAAACGGGCCAGAATTGGCCAAAACAATGAGTGTTGATGACCGACAGGTAAGTGCACCTTAGGGTTCAACAACTGTGGAAATCGCCTCGTGACCGCAAAACGGTGAGTAATAGTCCATGAAACGGGCCAGAATCGTCAAAAACCACGAGTGTTGATGTCTGACACGTAAACGCACCCCGGGGTTCATTAATCGCGGAAATCACTCTGGGACCCCAAAAAAGTGAGTAATAGTCCACAAAACGGGCCAGAATCAACCAAAATTGCGACTGTTGATGACCGACATGTAAGCGCACCTTGGGGTTCATAAACTATGGAAATCGCTTTCGGATCCCTAAACGGTGAGTAATTGTCCACGAAACGGGTCAGAATTGGCCAAAGCTGTGAGTGTTGATGACGGGCACGTAAACGCACCCCAGGGATCGTCAATCATGGAATCGCTCTGGAACCCCAAAACGGTGAGTAACAGTGCACAAAACATACCAGAATCGGCCAAAATTGTGAGTTTTGATGACCCACACGTAAACGCACCCCGGTGTTCGTCAATCGTGGAAATCACTTCGGGATCCCGAAACTGATAATAGTCCAAGAAACGAGCAAGAATCGCCCCAATCTGCGAGTCTTGACGACCAACACGTAAGCACATCTTGGGGTTCGACAACCATGGAAATTGCTTTGGGACTCCAAAATGGTGAGTAATAGTCCGTGAAAGAGCCCTGAATCGGTAAAACCTAGGGTTATTGATCAACGATACATAAACGCACCCCGGGGTTCGTCAATCATGGAAATCGCTCACGGACCCGAAATCAGTGAGTAATAGTCCATGAAACGGGCCAAACTCGGCCGTAACTGCAAATGTTGATGACAGACACATAAACACACCGTTGTTCGTCGATCGTCGAAATCAATACGTGACCCCAAAACTGAGTAATAGTCCAAGAGACGGGCCAGAATCGGCCAAAACCGTGATTGTTGATGACCGACACGTAAGCGCGCCTTGTGCTTCGACAACCATGGAAATCGCTTTGGGACCCCAGAAAGGTGAATAATAGTCCATGAAACGGGCCAGAATCGACAAAAACCACGAGTGTTGATGACCGACACGTAAACGCACCACGGGGTTTGTTAATCGTGGAAATCACTGCGGGACCCCAAAACAGTCAGTATTAGTCCACGAAACGGGCCTGAATTGGCCAAAACAATGAGTGTTGATGACCGACACGTAAGTGCACCTTAGGGTTCAACAACTGTGGAAATCACTTCGTGACCGCAAAACGGTGAGTAATAGTCCATGAAATAGGCGAGAATCGACAAAAACCACGAGTGTTGATGACCGACACGTAAACGCACCACGGGGTTTGTTAATCATGGAAATCATTGCGGGACCCCAAAACAGTCAGTATTAGTCCACGAAACGGGCCAGAATTGGCCAAAACAATGAGTGTTGATGACCGACAGGTAAGTGCACCTTAGGGTTCAACAACTGTGGAAATCGCCTCGTGACCGCAAAACGGTGAGTAATAGTCCATGAAACGGGCCAGAATCGTCAAAAACCACGAGTGTTGATGTCTGACACGTAAACGCACCCCGGGGTTCATTAATCGCGGAAATCACTCTGGGACCCCAAAAAAGTGAGTAATAGTCCACAAAACGGGCCAGAATCAACCAAAATTGCGACTGTTGATGACCGACATGTAAGCGCACCTTGGGGTTCATAAACTATGGAAATCGCTTTCGGATCCCTAAACGGTGAGTAATTGTCCACGAAACGGGTCAGAATTGGCCAAAGCTGTGAGTGTTGATGACGGGCACGTAAACGCACCCCAGGGATCGTCAATCATGGAATCGCTCTGGAACCCCAAAACGGTGAGTAACAGTGCACAAAACATACCAGAATCGGCCAAAATTGTGAGTTTTGATGACCGACACGTAAACGCACCCCGGTGTTCGTCAATCGTGGAAATCACTTCGGGATCCCGAAACTGATAATAGTCCAAGAAACGAGCAAGAATCGCCCCAATCTGCGAGTCTTGACGACCAACACGTAAGCACATCTTGGGGTTCGACAACCATGGAAATTGCTTTGGGACTCCAAAACGGTGAGTAATAGTCCGTGAAAGAGCCCTGAATCGGTAAAACCTAGGGTTATTGATCAACGATACATAAACGCACCCCGGGGTTCGTCAATCATGGAAATCGCTCACGGACCCGAAATCAGTGAGTAATAGTCCATGAAACGGGCCAAACTCGGCCGTAACTGCAAATGTTGATGACAGACAGATAAACACACCGTTGTTCGTCGATCGTCGAAATCACTACGTGACCCCAAAACTGAGTAATAGTCCAAGAGACGGGCCAGAATCGGCCAAAACCGTGATTGTTGATGACCGACACGTAAGCGCGCCTTGTGCTTCGACAACCATGGAAATCGCTTTGGGACCCCAGAAAGGTGAGTAATAGTCCATGAAACGGGCCAGAATCGACAAAAACCACGAGTGTTGATGACCGACACGTAAACGCACCACGGGGTTTGTTAATCGTGGAAATCACTGCGGGACCCCAAAACAGTCAGTATTAGTCCACGAAACGGGCCTGAATTGGCCAAAACAATGAGTGTTGATGACCGACACGTAAGTGCACCTTAGGGTTCAACAACTGTGGAAATCACTTCGTGACCGCAAAACGGTGAGTAATAGTCCATGAAATAGGCGAGAATCGACAAAAACCACGAGTGTTGATGACCGACACGTAAACGCACCACGGGGTTTGTTAATCATGGAAATCATTGCGGGACCCCAAAACAGTCAGTATTAGTCCACGAAACGGGCCAGAATTGGCCAAAACAATGAGTGTTGATGACCGACAGGTAAGTGCACCTTAGGGTTCAACAACTGTGGAAATCGCCTCGTGACCGCAAAACGGTGAGTAATAGTCCATGAAACGGGCCAGAATCGTCAAAAACCACGAGTGTTGATGTCTGACACGTAAACGCACCCCGGGGTTCATTAATCGCGGAAATCACTCTGGGACCCCAAAAAAGTGAGTAATAGTCCACAAAACGGGCCAGAATCAACCAAAATTGCGACTGTTGATGACCGACATGTAAGCGCACCTTGGGGTTCATAAACTATGGAAATCGCTTTCGGATCCCTAAACGGTGAGTAATCGTCCACGAAACGGGTCAGAATTGGCCAAAGCTGTGAGTGTTGATGACGGGCACGTAAACGCACCCCAGGGATCGTCAATCATGGAATCGCTCTAGAACCCCAAAACGGTGAGTAACAGTGCACAAAACATACCAGAATCGGCCAAAATTGTGAGTTTTGATGACCGACACGTAAACGCACCCCGGTGTTCGTCAATCGTGGAAATCACTTCGGGATCCCGAAACTGATAATAGTCCAAGAAACAAGCAAGAATCGCCCCAATCTGCGAGTCTTGACGACCAACACGTAAGCACATCTTGGGGTTCGACAACCATGGAAATTGCTTTGGGACTCCAAAACGGTGAGTAATAGTCCGTGAAAGAGCCCTGAATCGGTAAAACCTAGGGTTATTGATCAACGATACATAAACGCACCCCGGGGTTCGTCAATCATGGAAATCGCTCACGGACCCGAAATCAGTGAGTAATAGTCCATGAAACGGGCCAAACTCGGCCGTAACTGCAAATGTTGATGACAGACACATAAACACACCGTTGTTCGTCCATCGTCGAAATCACTACGTGACCCCAAAACTGAGTAATAGTCCAAGAGACGGGCCAGAATCGGCCAAAACCGTGATTGTTGATGACCGACACGTAAGCGCGCCTTGTGCTTCGACAACCATGGAAATCGCTTTGGGACCCCAGAAAGGTGAGTAATAGTCCATGAAACGGGCCAGAATCGACAAAAACCACGAGTGTTGATGACCGACACGTAAACGCACCACGGGGTTTGTTAATCATGGAAATCACTGCGGGACCCCAAAACAGTCAGTATTAGTCCACGAAACGGGCCTGAATTGGCCAAAACAATGAGTGTTGATGACCGACACGTAAGTGCACCTTAGGGTTCAACAACTGTGGAAATCGCTTCGTGACCGCAAAACGGTGAGTAATAGTCCATGAAATAGGCGAGAATCGACAAAAACCACGAGTGTTGATGACCGACACGTAAACGCACCACGGGGTTTGTTAATCATGGAAATCATTGCGGGACCCCAAAACAGTCAGTATTAGTCCACGAAACGGGCCAGAATTGGCCAAAACAATGAGTGTTGATGACCGACAGGTAAGTGCACCTTAGGGTTCAACAACTGTGGAAATCGCCTCGTGACCGCAAAACGGTGAGTAATAGTCCATGAAACGGGCCAGAATCGTCAAAAACCACGAGTGTTGATGTCTGACACGTAAACGCACCCCGGGGTTCGTTAATCGCGGAAATCACTCTAGGACCCCAAAAAAGTGAGTAATAGTCCACAAAACGGGCCAGAATCAGCCAAAATTGCGACTGTTGATGACCGACATGTAAGCGCACCTTGGGGTTCATAAACTATGGAAATCGCTTTGGGATCCCTAAACGGTGAGTAATTGTCCACGAAACGGGTCAGAATTGGCCAAAGCTGTGAGTGTTGATGACAGGCACGTAAACGCACCCCAGGGATCGTCAATCATGGAATCGCTCTGGAACCCAAAAACGGTGAGTAACAGTGCACAAAACATACCAGAATCGGCCAAAATTGTGAGTTTTGATGACCGACACGTAAACGCACCCCGGTGTTCGTCAATCGTGGAAATCACTTCGGGATCCCGAAACTGATAATAGTCCAAGAAACGAGCAAGAATCGGCCCAATCTGCGAGTCTTGACGACCAACACGTAAGCACATCTTGGGGTTCGACAACCATGGAAATTGCTTTGGGACTCCAAAACGGTGAGTAATAGTCCGTGAAAGAGCCATGAATCGGTAAAACCTAGGGTTATTGATCAACGATACATAAACGCACCCCGGGGTTCGTCAATCATGGAAATCGCTCAGGGACCCGAAATCAGTGAATAATAGTCCATGAAACGGGCCAAACTCGGCCGAAACTGCAAATGTTGATGACAGACACATAAACACACAGTTGTTCGTCCATCGTGGAAATCACTACGTGACCCCAAAACCGAGTAATAGTCCAAGAGACGGGCCAGAATCGGCCAAAACCGTGATTGTTGATGACCGACACGTAAGCGCGCCTTGTGCTTCGACAACCATGGAAATCGCTTTGGGACCCCAGAAAGGTGAGTAATAGTCCATGAAACGGGCCAGAATCGACAAAAACCACGAGTGTTGATGACCGACACGTAAACGCACCACGGGGTTTGTTAATCGTGGAAATCACTGAGGGACCCCAAAACAGTCAGTATTAGTCCAGGAAACGGGCCTGAATTGGCCAAAACAATGAGTGTTGATGACCGACACGTAAGTGCACCTTAGGGTTCAACAACTGTGGAAATCGCTTCGTGACCGCAAAACGGTGAGTAATAGTCCATGAAATAGGCGAGAATCGACA
>NW_025228603.1:32186-37030 GCF_018294505.1 Triticum aestivum | reverse complement strand
CACGTAAGTGCACCTTAGGGTTCAACAACTGTGGAAATCACTTCGTGACCGCAAAACGGTGAGTAATAGTCCATGAAATAGGCGAGAATCGACAAAAACCACGAGTGTTGATGACCGACACGTAAACGCACCACGGGGTTTGTTAATCATGGAAATCATTGCGGGACCCCAAAACAGTCAGTATTAGTCCATGAAACGGGCCAGAATTGGCCAAAACAATGAGTGTTGATGACCGACAGGTAAGTGCACCTTAGGGTTCAACAACTGTGGAAATCGTCTCGTGACCGCAAAACGGTGAGTAATAGTCCATGAAACGGGCCAGAATCGTCAAAAACCACGAGTGTTGATGTCTGACACGTAAACGCACCCCGGGGTTCGTTAATCGCGGAAATCACTTTCGGACCCCAAAAAAGTGAGTAATAGTCCACAACACTCACAGCCAAAATTGCGACTGTTGATGACCGACATGTAAGCGCACCTTGGGGTTCCTAAACTATGGAAATCGCTTTGGGATCCCTAAACGGTGAGTAATAGTCCACGAAACGGGTCAGAATTGGCCAAAGCTGTGAGTGTTGATGACGGGCACGTAAACGCACCCCAGGTATCGTCAATCATGGAAATCGCTCTGGAACCCCAAAACGGTGAGTAACAGTGCACAAAACATACCAGAATCGGCCAAAATTGTGAGTTTTGATGACCGACACGTAAACGCACCCCGGTGTTCGTCAATCATGGAAATCACTTCGGGATCCCGAAACTGAGTAATAGTCCAAGAAACGAGCAAGAATCGGCCCAATCTGCGAGTCTTGACGACCAACACGTAAGCACATCTTGGGGTTCGACAACCATGGAAATTGCTTTGGGACTCCAAAACGGTGAGTAATAGTCCGTGAAAGAGCCCTGAATCGGTAAAACCTAGGTTTATTGATCAACGATACATAAACGCACCCCGGGGTTCGTCAATCATGGAAATCGCTCAGGGACCCGAAATTAGTGAGTAATAGTCCATGAAACGGGCCACACTCGGCCGAAACTGCAAATGTTGATGACAGACACATAAACACACAGTTGTTCGTCCATCGTGGAAATCACTACGTGACCCCGCTGTCAGGACCCCGACTCGATGTCACATCGATCTAGCCGGTAACACCTCATATCACTTTGCGGCCTCACGCACGGTATCCCCACGGGTGTCGTCTTACCTTTGCCCGGGACCGTTTGCGCATTTTGGCTCACGTATATGATAGTGGCGCAAGCATCCATATGATAAGGAGCCCGGGCTGACATGACTAGTCGTAAACCCAAAGTGGCACAGACTTACAGGGACAGGCATCCATGACCCAGCTTCGAACGTGTCGGTCATCAGCAAGTGGGTCCGGGCTGTAGCACTGGGCTAGCAGGACTCCGGTAAACCGGGCTGTAGCGGGCTAACAGGACTCCGGTACTCAAAGCGTGACATTTCCCCGAAGGGACAGACACAGGAACGAAGAAGGACACATGCCGGCCAGCCTAAGTGTTCCAGAGCAGTAGCAAGCTACCATGGCTCAGCGGTAACACTAGGAGACATTTCCCGGTAAGAGAGGCTACTAAAGATAAACAACTAGATAGTCAGATCCCACACATACCAAGCATTTCAATCATAAACACAATATGCTCGATATGTGCAAATACAACGAAGCATCACAACATGACTCTATGACACAAGTACTTTATTTAAGGCTCAGGGAGCCATACATATCATACACAAAGGTACGGGTCTCACGACCCAACATACAAGTCATACAGTCATACAAGCCAGCAGCGGAAGTAACTTGTCTGAGTACAGACAACTAGTAAAATAAAAGAGGCTTGGAAAGCCTAGCTATACTACGTGGTCCATCACAAGCTCAGGGTCACCACCTGGGTCTTTAGCCTACTCGTTGATGTCAACGTCTACATAGAACCCATCAGAAGGGGTTGCAGCGTCTTCTGTAAAAAATGTAGATTATAGCAACATGAGTACAAAGGTACTCAGCAAGACTTACATCAGATCCTACATACATGCATAGTATCAATAAGGGTTGGTGGAGTTATTGCAGCAAGCCAGCTTTGACTCTTGGCTAGGCTATCCTACGATACTTCAACTGAAATGGTTTTGCGCACACGAGTCCACTACTCACCACTTCAATACACTACCGAGGATCCACCTCCGTCTTCCTACGGAAGAGCCATCCTCGGCACTCACACTTAACTTGAGGCTTTTAGTAGTTTCCATTTACTTGTCTATGAACTGTATAGGCAACCAAGTAGTCCTTTACCGCGGACGCGGCTATTCGAATAGATCATGTTAACCCTGCAGGGGTGTACTTCTTCATACATGTTTCCACCACTTAGCGTCTGCACACGACATGTGCTCGGCAGACTTCAAGCGAAAGCCGACGTGGGTGTAGACCACGACCTACCTAAACACTTAAGCCTCTAGTCCAGGTCTATCGCCTATTCAGGTTCCATCCGCAGGGAGTCCGGCCGAGGTTTCCCATACGGCCCCGAACGATGTGAACAGGGTTCCCGAGATACCTAACGGGTATTCGGTACACCGTGCCACGTACCTACCACATCACAGCCCACCCCTACGGTCAGCGCTGTCCACGGCCTCCAGTAGACTACAAACACCAGAAACTACTTGCAACTCCTGGACAGAGAGCTAGGGTGAATAAGAAGTCGAGCGGGGTCATATTTCAGGGCCCAATGCATGGTAGTAGCTGTATCTTAAATCACATATACAGATCTCAGTGCTTAAGGTCGGCTTCAATGAAACAACCCACCATGTACTCCTACATGGCCTCTCATCGATACCTTTACCAAATCGTGTTCACCACACCACTCTTATTACCGACATCATCATTTCACTCTAGCCCATCACCCAGATGAACCAGACCTGACACGACTCTTAGCATAGCAGGCATAGCAAGGTAGGAACAGCACACACATAGGGCTCAATCAACTCCTACACATGCTAGTGGGTTTCATCTAGTTACTGTGGCAATGACAGGTCATGCAGAGGAAATGGGTTCAACTACCGTAGCACACAGCAGTTTGAATCGCGTTGTCTTAATGCAGTAAAAGAGAGCAGGAGCGAGAACATGGGATTGTATCGATATGATCAATTGGTTGGTTGCTTGCCTGATGGTTCGATGCACTGATACGGTTCTTCGTTAGGGTAATCACGGTACTCTTCGGGGGCAGAACCTGTCGCAAAGGACATCGATACACAAGCATCACCAAACAATGTGCGACAATATGATGCATGCATGAAACATGGCAATATGAGTGTGTTGGGCTAATGCAGCTAAAACCAGAAGGATTTGAGCAAATTCAAATATGGCCTTTTAAAGTGATTTTCTTTGTTCTGCTTAAAACATCAGTTTAACTTGTTTGATCATGCATGGAAATAGTACAGATGGATAGATTGGATTTTTCTGATCATTTTTCATATATAATTTGTCCAATTTGGAGTTACAGAATAAAAGTTATGAATTTTTTAAGTTTAAATAATATTCTGGAATTTCCTGATTTAAATTAAATCCAGAAAATCAATTACTGCGTCAGCCTGACGTTAGTGTGACGTCAGCAGGTCAACGGAACAGGTCTAGGTCAAACCTGACAGTGGGTCCCGCATGTCAGGGTGATTATTTTAATTAAAATTTAATTAAAACTAATCCTGTTTAATTAACAGGGCTGGGCCCCACCTGTCATTGACTCAGGGGAGTCAACCAGGGCCCACCCGTGGTCAAAGTCAAAGTCGGCTGCCGGCGTTTAGCCGCCGGCGAGCCCGACGCGGCGGTGGAAGTGGTTTTGGCCATTTCGGCCACCAAAAGGACCGCGGAGACCACCCGAGCGGAGCTGAGGACAACCCGCAGCTCTTGGCGGAGCCCGTTGGGGTCGGGGTGGCCCGAGTCGACGGCGGCGAGCTCGGCTGCGGCCGCCGGGGTTCGGTCGTGCACGGGAACGGGGTTGGAGCTCGAAGTCGAGCGAAGCGAGGCGCTAGGGATGCTCTACGGGGTCTTGCGAACTCGTTGGACTCGTCGGGGTGACCAAATGGTCACCGGAGCTGCGTCGACGGCGAGCTCGGCGACGGCGGAGGTTCGGCCGTGGTGGGGAGGAGGCTATGGTGAGGGAACGAGGGGAAGAAGAGGGGGAAACGGTGGCGTAGCTCACCGCGGTTGCAGTGGGCGTCGAAGCGGACTTGGGGACGCGCTGGAGACGGCGAATCGACGGTGACGGTGGTCGGAGCCCGAGGAGGGGAACGGCGACGTAGGCGGCGATGCAGGGCTTCCGGAGACCCGTGGAGCGGTGGGGAGGAAGAGGGAGTCGAGGCGGAGCTCCTGAGCTAGTCGGGGGAGCGAGAGGTGGTCGGAGACGGCGGCTATGGTGAACGGCGGCGACGGTGGTGTTCGGCCGTGTGAGAGAGAGAGGGAGCAGCACGGGAGAGAGAGGGGGATAAGGCCAGGGAATCGGGGCGGCACCGAGAAGAAGCGCCGCGGCGTCGCGCTGGCGGGGGAGGCAGGCAGGCGAGCTGGTGGCGTGGCGCTCCGGCCGTGCGCGCGCGCCGGCCACACGCCTGGCCGACTGGCGCCAGGAGGATGACGGCGGTGGTGGGCTGGGCTGGCTTAGTGGGCCGGCCAGCTGGCTGGGCCGCACAGGGAGGAGCCCAGGTAAGCTCCTCCTGTTATTTCCTTTTTCTGTTTTCTAATTTCTGACATTTGTTTTGATTTAAATAATATATTAACTCATTTATTTAGCTTATGCCAATTTTTGCAGGAGCTATATATATTAATCCAGAGCTCTTTCATAAATGGCATAAT
>NW_025228603.1:21839-31812 GCF_018294505.1 Triticum aestivum | reverse complement strand
GGTTTGATTTTTATCTCTGTCCAATAATTTCAGAGAGCAACATGAGCATTTTCTTGGACCCTTTTGGAGAAATTTTTATTTGGGTCATTTTCAAAATGATTCTGAGGGTTTCACAGATCCCCATTTCAAGTTTCTGATGAAAGAGTAAACATGATGCAACACTCTAATGCATGACTAGCTAGGGTGTGACAACTCACCCCCACTCAAAAGAATCTCGTCCCGAGATTTGGGTTCCTCCGGGAAGAAAGCGGGATACTCGAGTCGAAGACGATCCTCCCTTTCCCAAGTTGCTTCATCTTCAGAATGATGCGACCATTGAACCTTGAGAAACTTGATATTACGACGTCGCATGGTACGTTCGGCCTGATCGAGGATACGAATGGGGTACTCTCGATATGTAAGGTTATCTTGGAGATCAAGCGTCTCGTGGTCCACTTCACGGATAGGATCCGAGAAGCAATGCCTGAGTTGAGAAACGTGGAAGACATCGTGGACCCTGGAGAGGTGCGGAGGTAGTTCGAACTGGTAGGCAACTTCTCCTCGTTTGGCAAGAATGCGAAAAGGTCCAATGTAACGAGGAGCCAATTTGCCTTTGATACCGAAACGATGGGTTCCCTTCAGAGGGGTGACCCGAAGATAAGCCTTCTCGTCAACCTCGAAAGTCATAGCCTTATGTTTTCGGTCGTATTGACTCTTTTGACGGGATTGGGCTGTTTTCAACTTTTCACGAACGATACGAACTTGTTCTTCTGCTTCCTGAATCATATCCGGGCCAAAGAATTGTCTTTCCCCGGTCTCTGACCAGTTAAGGGGTGTTTGACACCGTCGTCCATAGAGAACTTCAAAAGGGGCTTTACCCAAGCTAGATTGATAGCTGTTGTTGTAAGCGAATTCGGCAAAGGGAAGGCACTTCTCCCAGTCCATTCCGAATGAGATAACAGAGGCTCGAAGCATGTCTTCTAGAATTTGGTTGACGCGTTCCACTTGACCACTCGACTGAGGGTGGAAGGCGGTGCTAAAGGAGAGACGGGTTCCCATAGCATTTTGGAAGCTTTCCCAAAATCGAGAGGTGAAAAGACTTCCTCAATCCGAGTTAATTTCCAAAGGAACACCATGGAGGGACACTATTCGGGAGATGTATAAGTCTGCCAGCTGACTAGCGGTTATACTCTCACGAACAGGTAAGAAATGAGCTACTTTGGAAAGACGGTCGACCACGACGAAAATAGCATTATTCCCTCTCTTGGTCCTGGGAATACCGGTAATGAAATCCATACCAATTTTATCCCATTTCCATTCAGGAATAGATAAGGGTTGAAGAGTGCCAGCAGGCCGTTGATGCTCTGCTTTTACACGACGACAGACGTCGCAATTTGCAATATACTGAGCAATTTCTCTCTTCATCCTAGTCCACCAGAACCTCTGGCGTAGGTCCTGATACATCTTAGTGCTACTGGGATGAATGGTGAGAGGAGATTCATGAGCCTCCTTAAGGATCAGCTGCCGTAGATGCTGGTTCTTGGGAACCACTAGACGGTTCTCAAAGTACACAACACCATGATCATTTGTGGAGAAACAACTAGCACCTCCGCTAGCAATGTTCTCTTTGATTTTAGATATTCCCTTATCTCGCTTTTGGGCAGCGATGATTTGATCCGTAAGAGTAGGTTTTGCTACCAAGGTGGCAAGAAAACCTTGAGGTACAATGTGAAGGTTAAGCTTCCGAAATTCCTCATGGAGAAGCGGTTGACTTTGATGTAACATCAGGTTGTTACAATAAGATTTACGACTTAGCGCATCAGCCATGACGTTGGCTTTCCCTGGGGTGTAGGTTATTCCTAAGTCGAAGTCTGTGATCAATTCAACCCAACGTCTCTGCCTGAGATTCAAATCCGGTTGGGTGAAAATGTACTTCAGACTTTGGTGATCAGTGAATATTTCGCAATGATTACCAAGGAGGTAATGTCGCCAGGTCTTAAGTGCATAGACTACGGCTGCAAGCTCTAGATCATGAGTAGGATAATTCTCCTCATGGGGGTGCAAATGCCGTGAAGCGTAAGCAATTACGTGTCGATCTTGCATAAGAATGCAACCTAGTCCTTGTCGCGAGGCGTCGCAGTAGATAACAAAGTCCTTGGAGAAGTCTGTTGGTACTAGTACGGGAGCAGAGGTCAGGCGTCTTTTCAGTTCCTGAAAGCTGTGCTCACATTGTGGAGTCCATTCGAACTTCTTATCTTTCTTGAGGAGTTCGGTTAGAGGTTTAGCAACTTTGGAGAAGTTCTCGACAAAACGACGGCAATAGCTCGCTAAGCCTAGAAAACTCCGAACTTGCTTGACCGATTCGGGTGGAGTCCAATTAAGGACGGCTTGAACTCGCTCAGGGTTAACAGCAATACCTTTACCAGATATTACATGACCCAGATAGGTCACTTCTGGCAACCAGAATTCACATTTAGAAAATTTGGCATAAAGGCGATGCTCTCGAAGTTTCTGCAACACTAGCCTTAGATGTTCGGCATGTTCTTCCTCGTTCTTGGAGTAGATGAGTATATCATCGAGATAAACTACGACGAATTTATCCAAATACTCCATGAAGATTGAGTTCATTAACCGAGAAAAGGTGGCTGGAGCGTTGGTTAAACCGAAGGACATGACGGTGTACTCGTATTGGCCATAACGAGTAACAAAGGCCGTTTTAGGAATGTCCCCGTTTCTGATTTTGATTTGATGGTAGCCCAACCTCAAATCCATCTTGGAGAAGACTGAGGATCCAGCGAGCTGATCATACAGATCGTTGATCCTGGGAAGTGGATATTTGTTCTTGATTGTGACCAAATTGACAGGTCGGTAATCTACAACCATCCGGTCCGTACCATCCTTCTTCTTGACGAATAGGACGGGGCAAGCCCACGGAGATGAACTAGGGCGGATGAAACCCTTTTTCAAGGATTCATCGAGTTGTTTCTTAAGCTCGGCTAGTTCTAGTGGTGCCATCTTATAGGGTCTTCTAGCAATCGGAACGGTTCCCGGAATGAGATCTATTACGAACTCAACATCCCTGTCAGGTGGAACACCTGGCAATTCTTCTGGGAAGACATCCGGGAAGTCACAGACTACCGGCACGTCCTCAAGGTCTGGCAAAGGGCTGGCGTTAAGAGAATATAATTGTCGCTTGGCTATTCGGGTCAAGACATTGACTATCTTCCCCGAAGGATGGGTGAGTTGAACAGTCCTAGAGAAGCAATCAATTTTGGCTTGATGAGCTGACATCCAGTCCATACCCAAAATGATATTAATATCTGAAGATTTAAGAGCTATCAAAGATGCGAGAAAAACAAGTCTGTCGACTTGGATTTCGTTTCCATGGCTTACTCTAGAAGTTTGCCATTTGGATCCCGGAGTTTGAATTACCATAGAGGTTGGCATATCACCAAATGCGACATTATGCAAGCGAGCATAGTTTTCAGATATAAAAGAATGAGAGGCTCCTGTATCGAAAAGAACAGATGCCGGGTGGCAATTAACAAGAAGCGTACCGAGAACGACGTTGGGATCCTCTTGAGCTTCTTCGGCAGAGATACAGTTGACATGGCCACGTGAAGCGGTGACCGGTTTAGCATGAAACACTTTCCCTGTCGGCTTGCCACGGCCAACAGCTTTAGCAGATTGATTGGGGATGGTCTGGGGACACTCACGCATATAGTGACCTGATTCCCCACATTTGAAACAAGTCACGGAACTGGTACGTGGAGGAGCATTGTTGGTTGGACCCCCATAGGGCTTGGCCGGTGCAGACTGTTGAACGGGGCGAGGCGCCTGGAAAGATGGCCTCGGTGTGAACCTGGGTGGCAGGGCGGTGTTGGGCACCCACACGCGGCGCTTCTGAGGACCAGCCCCGGATGAGGAACCCATATCACGGCCATGCTTGCGTGTTGCGTCATAGTCAGTCTGACCAGTTTCAGCACTGATGGCTTTGTTGACAAGTTTCGAAAAAGATGTGCACTCATGCAGATGGAGGTCGCGGCGAAGCTCAGGACTAAGGCCCGTACGGAACCTTGCTTGCTTCTTGGCGTCAGTAGACACGTCCTCAGTTGCATATCATGCGAGATTACCAAACTCCCTGCTATAGGCATCCACAGAAAGTCGGCCTTGGGTGAAACTGCAAAATTCTTCACGTTTACGGTCCATGAGACCCTCCGGAATGTGATGTTCATGGAAAGCCTCGCTGAACTCAGCCCAAGTAGTGACATGGCCCGCTGGGCGCATAGCTCCATAATTCTCCCACCATAGACTGGCGGGGCCTTCAAGATGATATGCAGCAAAGGTGACCTTGTCAGCCTCCGCTACCAGTGCGGATCGCAGTTTGTGAGAGATACTGCGAAGCCAGTCATCAGCGTCGAGAGGCTCGACGGAGTGGTGGAACATGGGTGGATGCAATTTGATAAAATCACTGAGTGACACCACGTTAGCCCTCTGATGGTGTGCGGTATTCTGTTCAATACGCTCCAACAAACGGTTTGTCTCCCGCTTGTTTCTCTCAGCTTCCATCATAACCTCGGCTAGTGAAGGAGGATGAGGAAGATTTGCATCCCTGGCTTCACTGCCTTCGGCCTGCTCTTGGGAAGCAGGGTTAGCGCGCGTGTTGACCATCCTAGGTAAACAAGACAATGATTTAGTCAGGATGGTAAGATTCCGACATAGGATACATAATGTAAGGAATAACTCGGAATGCAAGATGATCATCCGTATGACATGGTAGATACAGAAACTGCTTCTTTATTCCATCGTCATACACACCATACAGGGTTTAGTACAAGACCAAACATAGTACTATTACGGTGAAAAGAGGATTACATCTCATCGGAGGCATCCCAAGCTCCTATACATTATTTTTCTACACCTCCGGAAAGAGTACAAACTAGGTCATATCCCACGAGTCACGCGGGACGATAGACGACACAGCTAGTGCGAACTAGTTATACTACCGCTAACTCAGACCGATCCGTAGTAGTCCTCGTAGAAGTCGCCTCCATAGCCTGGAAGTTCAACATGATCATCCGGAAACAGACGGTCTCGCGGAGCTTGTGGACCATAGGGACTAGGATGAGGCCTTGGACCAACAAACGGTGGCCTGCGGGGACCGCGAGGTGGGGTGATGCCTCCTACATCACGCCAAACCATCACGTCCGGCAGAGCAGATCTCACAGGATAGAGATCGCGCATATCTGAATATCCAGCTTGCACCGCCGGTGCGAACCGAGTCAAAGTGGCCCAGTGGTCAGCACGGGTATTGAAGAGCTCTAACCTCAAGGCCCGATTTTCACGGTCCTTATCCTCGAGCATCTCAGCAGTGGTGCGAGTCCGTGAATCCTCCTGAGTGGGGTCAGCATAGATAGCCTGGAGATACCCTTGTGCTCCCGGAAGTGATCCTGGCATATACCGGAAATCAGAGTCCCGAAATAGACCAGATCTGACTCGCATAATGGTCATCATAGAGTAGGCGGCATCCTGCACAGCCATCTCAATGGTAACCCCGAGTCCATAGGAGCAGTGAAGAGGCTCGGTGGATCCAGGATAAGATGGAAATATCCTGACAGTGCAGAGATACGGGCTTTGATTAAAGTCTCGGAATTGCTCTTCGACCGTGTACTCGGGATACCAGCGGTATCCAGCCTCAGTCATTACCCTGACCAACTTAGCAGTATGGCCGGGTACATCTAGGCATCGAGTCAGGCGAACCACTTGATTGAGGTCACGAGTGGCCATCTGAAAGCACAATCATAATGCGAAGGCATTAGAATTTCTAGCAAAATTTCGGCAGCATAACAGCTGTAAATGCTCAGAAAGGATTTTGAGACATTTGACAAAGGATTTCGTACACACTCAACATCATCATATCAAAGTTCTGAAACCATTCTGGCAACATAATGTGGTAGTAGAACTGAACTAGGCTTGTAACCATCAAACTTATAAGGTACTACTGATTAGTAACTCGTGATCCTGATAGAGAGAGTAGATCCTAATTCCTTAACCCCGGTGGAAGAATGGACTGACTCAGATCAGAATGTCATAAGGTATAAGGAGTAAAAAGAGCCTTACGTTCCAACCCATAAACAATTCCCCTACATATAACTAAAGAATTTCTAGACTCAACATCGACCAGTTTGGCTTGGAGAACCTACAGGCAGTCCGGCTCTGATGCCAACGCTGTCAGGACCCCGACTCGATGTCACATCGATCTAGCCGGTAACACCTCATATCACTTTGCGGCCTCACGCACGGTATCCCCACGGGTGTCGTCTTACCTTTGCCCGGGACCGTTTGCGCCTTTTGGCTCACGTATATGATAGTGGCGCTAGCATCCATATGATAAGGAGCCCGGGCTGACATGACTAGTCGTAAACCCAAAGTGGCACAGACTTACAGGGACAGGCATCCATGACCCAGCTTCGAACGTGTCGGTCATCAGCAAGTGGGTCCGGGCTGTAGCACTGGGCTAGCAGGACTCCGGTAAACCGGGCTGTAGCGGGCTAACAGGACTCCGGTACTCAAAGCGTGACATTTCCCCGAAGGGACAGACACAGGAACGAAGAAGGACACATGCCGGCCAGCCTAAGTGTTCCAGAGCAGTAGCAAGCTACCATGGCTCAGCGGTAACACTAGGAGACATTTCCCGGTAAGAGAGGCTACTAAAGATAAACAACTAGATAGTCAGATCCCACACATACCAAGCATTTCAATCATACACACAATATGCTCGATATGTGCAAATACAACGAAGCATCACAACATGACTCTATGACACAAGTACTTTATTTAAGGCTCAGGGAGCCATACATATCATACACAAAGGTACGGGTCTCACGACCCAACATACAAGTCATACAGTCATACAAGCCAGCAGTGGAAGTAACTTGTCTGAGTACAGACAACTAGTAAAATAAAAGAGGCTTGGAAAGCCTAGCTATACTACGTGGTCCATCACAAGCTCAGGGTCACCACCTGGGTCTTTAGCCTACTCGTTGATGTCAACGTCTACATAGAACCCATCAGAAGGGGTTGCAGCGTCTTCTGTAAAAAATGTAGATTATAGCAACATGAGTACAAAGGTACTCAGCAAGACTTACATCAGATCCTACATACATGCATAGTATCAATAAGGGTTGGTGGAGTTATTGCAGCAAGCCAGCTTTGACTCTTGGCTAGGCTATCCTACGATACTTCAACTGAAATGGTTTTGCGCACACGAGTCCACTACTCACCACTTCAATACACTACCGAGGATCCACCTCCGTCTTCCTACGGAAGAGCCATCCTCGGCACTCACACTTAACTTGAGGCTTTTAGTAGTTTCCATTTACTTGTCTATGAACTGTATAGGCAACCAAGTAGTCCTTTACCGCGGACGCGCCTATTCGAACAGATCATGTTAACCCTGCAGGGGTGTACTTCTTCATACATGTTTCCACCACTTAGCGTCTGCACACGACATGTGCTCGGCAGACTTCAAGCGAAAGCCGACGTGGGTGTAGACCACGACCTACGTAAACACTTAAGCCTCTAGTCCAGGTTTATCGCCTATTCAGGTTCCATCCGCAGGGAGTCCGGCCGAGGTTTCCCATACGGCCCCGAACGATGTGAACAGGGTTCCCGAGATACCTAACGGGTATTCGGTACACCGTGCCACGTACCTACCGCATCACAGCCCACCCCTACGGTCAGCGCTGTCCACGGCCTCAAGTAGACTACAAACACCAGAAACTACTTGCAACTCCTGGACAGAGAGCTAGGGTGAATAAGAAGTCGAGCGGGGTCATATTTCAGGGCCCAATGCATGGTAGTAGCTGTATCTTAAATCACATATACAGATCTCAGTGCTTAAGGTCGGCTTCAATGAAACAACCCACCATGTACTCCTACATGGCCTCTCATCGATACCTTTACCAAATCGTGTTCACCACACCACTCTTATTACCGACATCATCATTTCACTCTAGCCCATCACCCAGATGAACCAGGCCTGACACGACTCTAAGCATAGCAGGCATAGCAAGGTAGGAACAGCACACACATAGGGCTCAATCAACTCCTACACATGCTAGTGGGTTTCATCTAGTTACTGTGGCAATGACAGGTCATGCAGAGGAAATGGGTTCAACTACCGTAGCACACAGCAGTTTAAATCGCGTTGTCTTAATGCAGTAAAAGAGAGCAGGAGCGAGAACATGGGATTGTATCGATATGATCAATTGGTTGGTTGCTTGCCTGATGGTTCGATGCACTGATACGGTTCTTCGTTAGGGTAATCACGGTACTCTTCGGGGGCAGAACCTGTCGCAAAGGACATCGATACACAAGCATCACCAAACAATGTGCGACAATATGATGCATGCATGAAACATGGCAATATGAGTGTGTTGGGCTAATGCAGCTAAAACCAGAAGGATTTGAGCAAATTTGAATCAAGGATTCAAATTTCAAATTCAAATATGGCCTTTTAAAGTGCTTTTCTTTGTTCTGCTTAAAACATCAATTTAACTTGTTTGATCATGCATGGAAATAGTACAGATGGATAGATTGGATTTTTCTGATCATTTTTCATATATAATTTGTCCAATTTGGAGTTACAGAATAAAAGTTATGAATTTTTGAAGTTTAAATAATATTCTGGAATTTCCTGATTTAAATTAAATCCAGAAAATCAATTAATGCGTCAGCCTAACGTCAGTGTGACGTCAGCAGGTCAACGGAACAGGTCTAGGTCAAACCTGACAGTGGGTCCCGCATGTCAGGGTGATTATTTTAATTAAAATTTAATTAAAACTAATCCTGTTTAATTAACAGGGCTGGGCCCCACCTGTCATTGACTCAGGGGAGTCAACCAGGGCCCACCCGTGGTCAAAGTCAAAGTCGGCTGCCGGCGTTTAGCCGCCGGCGAGCCCGACGCGGCGGTGGAAGTGGTTTTGGCCATTTCGGCCACCAAAAGGACCGCGGAGACCACCGGAGCGGAGCTAAGGACAACCCGCAGCTCTTGGCGGAGCCCGTTGGGGTCGGGGTGGCCAGAGTCGACGGCGGCGAGCTCGGCTGCGGCCGCCGGGGTTCGGTCGTGCACGGGAACGGGGTTGGAGCTTGAAGTCGAGCGAAGCGAGGCGCTAGGGATGCTCTACGGGGTCTTGCGAACTCGTTGGACTCGTCGGGGTGACCAAATGGTCACCGGAGCTGCGTCGACGGCGAGCTCGGCGACGGCGGAGGTTCGGCCGTGGTGGGGAGGAGGCTATGGTGAGGGAACGAGGGGAAGAAGAGGGGGAAACGGTGGCGTAGCTCACCGCGGTTGCAGTGGGCGTCGAAGCGGGCTCGGGGACGCGCTGGAGACGGCGAATCGACGGCGACGGTGGTCGGAGCCCGAGGAGGGGAACGGCGACGTAGGCGGCCATGCAGGGCTTCCGGAGACCCGTGGAGCGGTGGGGAGGAAGAGGGAGTCGAGGCGGAGCTCCTGAGCTAGTCGGGGGAGCGAGAGGTGGTCGGAGACGGCGGCTATGGCGAACGGCGGCGACGGTGGTGTTCGGCCGTGTGAGAGAGAGAGGGAGCAGCACGGGAGAGAGAGGGGGATAAGGCCAGGGAATCGGGGCGGCACCGAGAAGAAGCACCGCGGCGTCGCGCTGGCGGGGGAGGCGGGCAGGCGAGCTGGTGGCGTGGCGCTCCGGCCGTGCGCGTGCGCCGGCCACACGCCTGGCCGACTGGCGCCAGGAGGACGACGGCGGTGGTGGGCTGGGCTGGCTTGCTGGGCCGGCCAGCTGGCTGGGCCGCACAGGGAGGAGCCCAGGTAAGCTCCTCCTGTTATTTCCTTTTTCTGTTTTCTAATTTCTGACATTTGTTTTGATTTAAATAATATATTAACTCATTTATTTAGCTTATGCCAATTTTTGCAGGAGCTATATATATTAATCCAGAGCTCTTTCATAAATGGCATAAT
>NW_025228603.1:20717-21482 GCF_018294505.1 Triticum aestivum | reverse complement strand
GGTTTGATTTTTATCTCTGTCCAATAATTTCAGAGAGCAACATGAGCATTTTCTTGGACCCTTTTGGAGAAATTTTTATTTGGGTCATTTTCAAAATGATTCTGAGGGTTTCACAGATCCCCATTTCAAGTTTCTGATGAAAGAGTAAACATGATGCAACACTCTAATGCATGACTAGCTAGGGTGTGACACCAAAACTGAGTAATAGTCCAAGAGACGGGCCAGAATCGGCCAAAACCGTGATTGTTGATGACCGACACGTAAGCGCGCCTTGTGAGTTTTGATGACCGACACGTAAACGCACCCCGGTGTTCGTCAATCGTGGAAATCACTTCGGGATCCCGAAACTGATAATAGTCCAAGAAACGAGCAGGAATCGCCCCAATCTGCGAGTCTTGACGACCAACACGTAAGCACATCTTGGGGTTCGACAACCATGGAAATTGCTTTGGGACTCCAAAACGGTGAGTAATAGTCCGTGAAAGAGCCCTGAATCGGTAAAACCTAGGGTTATTGATCAACGATACATAAACGCACCCCGGGGTTCGTCAATCATGGAAATCGCTCACGGACCCGAAATCAGTGAGTAATAGTCCATGAAACGGGCCAAACTCGGCCGTAACTGCAAATGTTGATGACAGACACATAAACACACCGTTGTTCGTCGATCGTCGAAATCACTACGTGACCCCAAAACTGAGTAATAGTCCAAGAGACGGGCCAGAATCGGCCAAAACCGTGATTGTTGATGACCGACACGTAAGC
>NW_025228603.1:19591-20078 GCF_018294505.1 Triticum aestivum | reverse complement strand
TGGGCCGGCCAGCTGGCTGGGCCGCACAGGGAGGAGCCCAGGTAAGCTCCTCCTGTTATTTCCTTTTTCTGTTTTCTAATTTCTGACATTTGTTTTGATTTAAATAATATATTAACTCATTTATTTAGCTTATGCCAATTTTTGCAGGAGCTATATATATTAATCCAGAGCTCTTTCATAAATGGCATAATATTTGGACATATATTAATATATATAATTAATATATTTCCAATGCAAATACTTATGCATTAATTCCAAATGCCCAAAATAAATATCCATGAGCCACTAAAATTATTGGTTTGATTTTTATCTCTGTCCAATAATTTCAGAGAGCAACATGAGCATTTTCTTGGACCCTTTTGGAGAAATTTTTATTTGGGTCATTTTCAAAATGATTCTGAGGGTTTCACAGATCCCCATTTCAAGTTTCTGATGAAAGAGTAAACATGATGCAACACTCTAATGCATGACTAGCTAGGGTGTGACA
>NW_025228603.1:13731-17284 GCF_018294505.1 Triticum aestivum | reverse complement strand
CAGCCAAAATTGCGACTGTTGATGACCGACATGTAAGCGCACCTTGGGGTTCCTAAACTATGGAAATCGCTTTGGGATCCCTAAACGGTGAGTAATAGTCCACGAAACGGGTCAGAATTGGCCAAAGCTGTGAGTGTTGATGACGGGCACGTAAACGCACCCCAGGTATCGTCAATCATGGAAATCGCTCTGGAACCCCAAAACGGTGAGTAACAGTGCACAAAACATACCAGAATCGGCCAAAATTGTGAGTTTTGATGACCGACACGTAAACGCACCCCGGTGTTCGTCAATCGTGGAAATCACTTCGGGATCCCGAAACTGAGTAATAGTCCAAGAAACGAGCAAGAATCGGCCCAATCTGCGAGTCTTGACGACCAACACGTAAGCACATCTTGGGGCTCGACAACCATGGAAATTGCTTTGGGACTCCAAAACGGTGAGTAATAGTCCGTGAAAGAGCCCTGAATCGGTAAAACCTAGGTTTATTGATCAACGATACATAAACGCACCCCGGGGTTCGTCAATCATGGAAATCGCTCAGGGACCCGAAATTAGTGAGTAATAGTCCATGAAACGGGCCACACTCGGCCGAAACTGCAAATGTTGATGACAGACACATAAACACACAGTTGTTCGTCCATCGTGGAAATCACTACGTGACCCCAAAACTGAGTAATAGTCCAAGAGACGGGCCAGAATCGGCCAAAACCGTGATTGTTGATGACCGACACGTAAGCGCGCCTTGTGCTTCGACAACCATGGAAATCGCTTTGGGACCCCAGAAAGGTGAGTAATAGTCCATGAAACGGGCCAGAATCGACAAAAACCACGAGTGTTGATGACCGACACGTAAACGCACCACGGGGTTTGTTAATCGTGGAAATCACTGCGGGACCCCAAAACAGTCAGTATTAGTCCACGAAACGGGCCTGAATTGGCCAAAACAATGAGTGTTGATGACCGACACGTAAGTGCACCTTAGGGTTCAACAACTGTGGAAATCGCTTCGTGACCGCAAAACGGTGAGTAATAGTCCATGAAATAGGCGAGAATCGACAAAAACCACGAGTGTTGATGACCGACACGTAAACGCACCACGGGGTTTGTTAATCATGGAAATCATTGCGGGACCCCAAAACAGTCAGTATTAGTCCACGAAACGGGCCAGAATTGGCCAAAACAATGAGTGTTGATGACCGACAGGTAAGTGCACCTTAGGGTTCAACAACTGTGGAAATCGCCTCGTGACCGCAAAACGGTGAGTAATAGTCCATGAAACGGGCCAGAATCGTCAAAAACCACGAGTGTTGATGTCTGACACGTAAACGCACCCCGGGATTTGTTAATCGCGAAAATCACTCTGGGACCCCAAAAAAGTGAGTAATAGTCCACAAAACGGGCCAGAATCAGCCAAAATTGCGACTGTTGATGACCGACATGTAAGCGCACCTTGGGGTTCATAAACTATGGAAATCGCTTTGGGATCCCTAAACGGTGAGTAATTGTCCACGAAACGGGTCAGAATTGGCCAAAGCTGTGAGTGTTGATGACGGGCACGTAAACGCACCCCAGGGATCGTCAATCATGGAAATCGCTCTGGAACCCCAAACCGGTGAGTAACAGTGCACAAAACATACCAGAATCGGCCAAAATTGTGAGTTTTGATGACCGACACGTAAACGCACCCCGGTGTTCGTCAATCGTGGAAATCACTTCGGGATCCCGAAACTGAGTAATAGTCCAAGAAACGAGCAAGAATCGGCCCAATCTGCGAGTCTTGACGACCAACACGTAAGCACATCTTGGGGTTCGACAACCATGGAAATTGCTTTGGGACTCCAAAACGGTGAGTAATAGTCCGTGAAAGAGCCCTGAATCGGTAAAACCTAGGGTTATTGATCAACGATACATAAACACACCCCGGGGTTCGTCAATCATGGAAATCGCTCAGGGACCCGAAATCAGTGAGTAATAGTCCATGAAACGGGCCAAACTCGGCCGAAACTGCAAATGTTGATGACAGACACATAAACACACCGTTGTTCGTCGATCGTGGAAATCACTACGTGACCCCAAAACTGAGTAATAGTCCAAGAGACGGGCCAGAATCGGCCAAAACCGTGATTGTTGATGACCGACACGTAAGCGCGCCTTGTGCTTCGACAACCATGGAAATCGCTTTGGGACCCCAGAAAGGTGAGTAATAGTCCATGAAACGGGCCAGAATCGACAAAAACCACGAGTGTTGATGACCGACACGTAAACGCACCACGGGGTTTGTTAATCGTGGAAATCACTGCGGGACCCCAAAACAGTTAGTATTAGTCCACGAAACGGGCCTGAATTGGCCAAAACAATGAGTGTTGATGACCGACACGTAAGTGCACCTTAGGGTTCAACAACTGTGGAAATCGCTTCGTGACCGCAAAACAGTGAGTAATAGTCCATGAAATAGGCGAGAATCGACAAAAACCACGAGTGTTGATGACCGACACGTAAACGCACCACGGGGTTTGTTAATCATGGAAATCATTGCGGGACCCCAAAACAGTCAGTATTAGTCCACGAAACGGGCCAGAATTGGCCAAAACAATGAGTGTTGATGACCGACAGGTAAGTGCACCTTAGGGTTCAACAACTGTGGAAATCGCCTCGTGACCGCAAAACGGTGAGTAATAGTCCATGAAACGGGCCAGAATCGTCAAAAACCACGAGTGTTGATGTCTGACACGTAAACGCACCCCGGGGTTCGTTAATCGCGGAAATCACTCTGGGACCCCAAAAAAGTGAGTAATAGTCCACAAAACGGGCCAGAATCAGCCAAAATTGCGACTGTTGATGACCGACATGTAAGCGCACCTTGGGGTTCATAAACTATGGAAATCGCTTTGGGATCCCTAATCGGTGAGTAATTGTCCACGAAACGGGTAAGAATTGGCCAAAGCTGTGAGTGTTGATGACGGGCACGTAACCGCACCCCAGGGATCGTCAATCATGGAAATCGCTCTGGAACCCCAAAACGGTGAGTAACAGTGCACAAAACATACCAGAATCGGCCAAAATTGTGAGTTTTGATGACCGACACGTAAACGCACCCCGGTGTTCGTCAATCGTGGAAATCACTTCGGGATCCCGAAACTGATAATAGTCCAAGAAACGAGCAAGAATCGGCCCAATCTGCGAGTCTTGACGACCAACACGTAAGCACATCTTGGGGTTCGACAACCATGGAAATTGCTTTGGGACTCCAAAACGGTGAGTAATAGTACGTGAAAGAGCCCTGAATCGGTAAAACCTAGGGTTATTGATCAACGATACATAAACGCACCCCGGGGTTCGTCAATCATGGAAATCGCTCAGGGACCCGAAATCAGTGAGTAATAGTCCATGAAACGGGCCAAACTCGGCCGAAGCTGCAAATGTTGATGACAGACACATAAACACACCGTTGTTCGTCGATCGTGGAAATCACTACGTGACCCCAAAACTGAGTAATAGTCCAAGAGACGGGCCAGAATCGGCCAAAACCGTGATTGTTGATGACCGACAC
>NW_025228603.1:12671-13721 GCF_018294505.1 Triticum aestivum | reverse complement strand
CAGCCAAAATTGCGACTGTTGATGACCGACATGTAAGCGCACCTTGGGGTTCCTAAACTATGGAAATCGCTTTGGGATCCCTAAACGGTGAGTAATAGTCCACGAAACGGGTCAGAATTGGCCAAAGCTGTGAGTGTTGATGACGGGCACGTAAACGCACCCCAGGTATCGTCAATCATGGAAATCGCTCTGGAACCCCAAAACGGTGAGTAACAGTGCACAAAACATACCAGAATCGGCCAAAATTGTGAGTTTTGATGACCGACACGTAAACGCACCCCGGTGTTCGTCAATCGTGGAAATCACTTCGGGATCCCGAAACTGAGTAATAGTCCAAGAAACGAGCAAGAATCGGCCCAATCTGCGAGTCTTGACGACCAACACGTAAGCACATCTTGGGGCTCGACAACCATGGAAATTGCTTTGGGACTCCAAAACGGTGAGTAATAGTCCGTGAAAGAGCCCTGAATCGGTAAAACCTAGGTTTATTGATCAACGATACATAAACGCACCCCGGGGTTCGTCAATCATGGAAATCGCTCAGGGACCCGAAATTAGTGAGTAATAGTCCATGAAACGGGCCACACTCGGCCGAAACTGCAAATGTTGATGACAGACACATAAACACACAGTTGTTCGTCCATCGTGGAAATCACTACGTGACCCCAAAACTGAGTAATAGTCCAAGAGACGGGCCAGAATCGGCCAAAACCGTGATTGTTGATGACCGACACGTAAGCGCGCCTTGTGCTTCGACAACCATGGAAATCGCTTTGGGACCCCAAAAAGGTGAGTAATAGTCCATGAAACGGGCCAGAATCGACAAAAACCACGAGTGTTGATGACCGACACGTAAACGCACCACGGGGTTTGTTAATCGTGGAAATCACTGAGGGACCCCAAAACAGTCAGTATTAGTCCACAAAACGGGCCTGAATTGGCCAAAAACATGAGTGTTGATGACCGACACGTAAGTGCACCTTAGGGTTCAACAACTGTGGAAATCGCTTCGTGACCGCAAAACGGTGAGTAATAGTCCATGAAATAGGC
>NW_025228603.1:12030-12661 GCF_018294505.1 Triticum aestivum | reverse complement strand
GAATTGGCCAAAACAATGAGTGTTGATGACCGACACGTAAGTGCACCTTAGGGTTCAACAACTGTGGAAATCGCTTCGTGACCGCAAAACGGTGAGTAATAGTCCATGAAATAGGCGAGAATCGACAAAAACCACGAGTGTTGATGACCGACACGTAAACGCACCACGGGGTTTGTTAATCATGGAAATCATTGCGGGACCCCAAAACAGTCAGTATTAGTCCACGAAACGGGCCAGAATTGGCCAAAACAATGAGTGTTGATGAGCGACAGGTAAGTGCACCTTAGGGTTCCACAACTGTGGAAATCGCCTCGTGACTGCAAAACGGTGAGTAATAGTCCATGAAACGGGCCAGAATCGTCAAAAACCACGAGTGTTGATGTCTGACACGTAAACGCACCCCGGGGTTCGTTAATCGCGGAAATCACTTTCGGACCCCAAAAAAGTGAGTAATAGTCCACAAAACGGGCCAGAATCAGCCAAAATTGCGACTGTTGATGACCGACATGTAAGCGCACCTTGGGGTTCCTAAACTATGGAAATCGCTTTGGGATCCCTAAACGGTGAGTAATAGTCCACGAAACGGGTCAGAATTGGCCAAAGCTGTGAGTGTTGATGACGGGCACGTAAA
>NW_025228603.1:7818-12020 GCF_018294505.1 Triticum aestivum | reverse complement strand
GGGTTTGTTAATCATGGAAATCATTGCGGGACCCCAAAACAGTCAGTATTAGTCCACGAAACGGGCCAGAATTGGCCAAAACAATGAGTGTTGATGAGCGACAGGTAAGTGCACCTTAGGGTTCCACAACTGTGGAAATCGCCTCGTGACTGCAAAACGGTGAGTAATAGTCCATGAAACGGGCCAGAATCATCAAAAACCACGAGTGTTGATGTCTGACACGTAAACGCACCCCGGGGTTCGTTAATCGCGGAAATCACTTTGGGACCCCAAAAAAGTGAGTAATAGTCCACAAAACGGGCCAGAATCAGCCAAAATTGCGACTGTTGATGACCGACATGTAAGCGCACCTTGGGGTTCATAAACTATGGAAATCGCTTTGGGATCCCTAAACGGTGAGTAATTGTCCACGAAACGGGTCAGAATTGGCCAAAGCTGTGAGTGTTGATGACGGGCACGTAAACGCACCCCAGGGATCGTCAATCATGGAAATCGCTCTGGAACCCCCAAACGGAGAGTAACAGTGCACAAAACATACCAGAATCGGCCAAAATTGTGAGTTTTGATGACCGACATGTAAACGCACCCCGGTGTTCGTCAATTGTGGAAATCACTTCGGGATCCCGAAACTGAGTAATAGTCCAAGAAACAAGCAAGAATCGGCCCAATCTGCGAGTCTTGACGACCAACACGTAAGCACATCTTGGGGTTCGACAACCATGGAAATTGCTTTGGGACTCCAAAACGGTGAGTAATAGTCCGTGAAAGAGCCCTGAATCGGTAAAACCTAGGGTTATTGATCAACGATACATAAACGCACCCCGGGGTTTGTCAATCATGGAAATTGCTCAGGGACCCGAAATCAGTGAGTAATAGTCCATGAAACGGGCCAAACTCGGCCGAAACTGCAAATGTTGATGACAGACACATAAACACACCGTTGTTCGTCGATCGTCGAATCACTACGTGACCCCAAAACTGAGTAATAGTCCAAGAGACGGGCCAGAATCGGCCAAAACCGTGATTGTTGATGACCGACACGTAAGCGCGCCTTGTGCTTCGACAACCATGGAAATCGCTTTGGGACCCCAGAAAGGTGAGTAATAGTCCATGAAACGGGCCAGAATCGACAAAAACCACGAGTGTTGATGACCGACACGTAAACGCACCACGGGGTTTGTTAATCGTGGAAATCACTGCGGGACCCCAAAACAGTCAGTATTAGTCCACGAAACGGGCCTGAATTGGCCAAAACAATGAGTGTTGATGACCGACACGTAAGTGCACCTTAGGGTTCAACAACTGTGGAAATCGCTTCGTGACCGCAAAACGGTGAGTAATAGTCCATGAAATAGGCGAGAATCGACAAAAACCACGAGTGTTGATGACCGACACGTAAACGCACCACGGGGTTTGTTAATCATGGAAATCATTGCGGGACCCCAAAACAGTCAGTATTAGTCCACGAAACGGGCCAGAATTGGCCAAAACAATGAGTGTTGATGACCGACAGGTAAGTGCACCTTAGGGTTCAACAACTGTGGAAATCGCCTCGTGACCGCAAAACGGTGAGTAATAGTCCATGAAACGGGCCAGAATCGTCAAAAACCACGAGTGTTGATGTCTGACACGTAAACGCACCCCGGGATTTGTTAATCGCGAAAATCACTCTGGGACCCCAAAAAAGTGAGTAATAGTCCACAAAACGGGCCAGAATCAGCCAAAATTGCGACTGTTGATGACCGACATGTAAGCGCACCTTGGGGTTCATAAACTATGGAAATCGCTTTGGGATCCCTAAACGGTGAGTAATTGTCCACGAAACGGGTCAGAATTGGCCAAAGCTGTGAGTGTTGATGACGGGCACGTAAACGCACCCCAGGGATCGTCAATCATGAAATCGCTCTGGAACCCCAAAACGGTGAGTAACAGTGCACAAAACATACCAGAATCGGCCAAAATTGTGAGTTTTGATGACCGACACGTAAACGCACCCCGGTGTTCGTCAATCGTGGAAATCACTTCGGGATCCCGAAACTGATAATAGTCCAAGAAACGAGCAAGAATCGCCCCAATCTGCGAGTCTTGACGACCAACACGTAAGCACATCTTGGGGTTCGACAACCATGGAAATTGCTTTGGGACTCCAAAACGGTGAGTAATAGTCCGTGAAAGAGCCCTGAATCGGTAAAACCTAGGGTTATTGATCAACGATACATAAACGCACCCCGGGGTTCGTCAATCATGGAAATCGCTCACGGACCCGAAATCAGTGAGTAATAGTCCATGAAACGGGCCAAACTCGGCCGTAACTGCAAATGTTGATGACAGACACATAAACACACCGTTGTTCGTCGATCGTCGAAATCACTACGTGACCCCAAAACTGAGTAATAGTCCAAGAGACGGGCCAGAATCGGCCAAAACCGTGATTGTTGATGACCGACACGTAAGCACGCCTTGTGCTTCGACAACCATGGAAATCGCTTTGGGACCCCAGAAAGGTGAGTAATAGTCCATGAAACGGGCCAGAATCGACAAAAACCACGAGTGTTGATGACCGACACGTAAATGCACCACGGGGTTTGTTAATCGTGGAAATCACTGCGGGACCCCAAAACAGTCAGTATTAGTCCACGAAACGGGCCTGAATTGGCCAAAACAATGAGTGTTGATGACCGACACGTAAGTGCACCTTAGGGTTCAACAACTGTGGAAATCGCTTCGTGACCGCAAAACGGTGAGTAATAGTCCATGAAATAGGCGAGAATCGACAAAAACCACGAGTGTTGATGACCGACACGTAAACGCACCACGGGGTTTGTTAATCATGGAAATCATTGCGGGACCCCAAAACAGTCAGTATTAGTCCACGAAACGGGCCAGAATTGGCCAAAACAATGAGTGTTGATGACCGACAGGTAAGTGCACCTTAGGGTTCAACAACTGTGGAAATCGCCTCGTGACCGCAAAACGGTGAGTAATAGTCCATGAAACGGGCCAGAATCGTCAAAAACCACGAGTGTTGATGTCTGACACGTAAACGCACCCCGGGGTTCGTTAATCGCGGAAATCACTTTGGGACCCCAAAAAAGTGAGTAATAGTCCACAAAACGGGCCAGAATCAGCCAAAATTGCGACTGTTGATGACCGACATGTAAGCGCACCTTGGGGTTCATAAACTATGGAAATCGCTTTGGGATCCCTAAACGGTGAGTAATTGTCCACGAAACGGGTCAGAATTGGCCAAAGCTGTGAGTGTTGATGACGGGCACGTAAACGCACCCCAGGGATCGTCAATCATGGAAATCGCTCTAGAACCCCCAAACGGTGAGTAACAGTGCACAAAACATACCAGAATCGGCCAAAATTGTGAGTTTTGATGACCGACACGTAAACGCACCCCGGTGTTCGTCAATCGTGGAAATCACTTCGGGATCCCGAAACTGAGTAATAGTCCAAGAAACGAGCAAGAATCGGCCCAATCTGCGAGTCTTGACGACCAACACGTAAGCACATCTTGGGGTTCGACAACCATGGAAATTTCTTTGGGACTCCAAAACGGTGAGTAATAGTCCGTGAAAGAGCCCTGAATCGGTAAAACCTAGGTTTATTGATCAACGATACATAAACGCACCCCGGGGTTCGTCAATCATGGAAATCGCTCAGGGACCCGAAATTAGTGAGTAATAGTCCATGAAACGGGCCACACTCGGCCGAAACTGCAAATGTTGATGACAGACACATAAACACACAGTTGTTCGTCCATCGTGGAAATCACTACGTGACCCCAAAACTGAGTAATAGTCCAAGAGACGGGCCAGAATCGGCCAAAACCGTGATTGTTGATGACCGACACGTAAGCGCGCCTTGTGCTTCGACAACCATGGAAATCGCTTTGGGACCCCAGAAAGGTGAGTAATAGTCCATGAAACGGGCCAGAATCGACAAAAACCACGAGTGTTGATGACCGACACGTAAACGCACCACGGGGTTTGTTAATCGTGGAAATCACTGAGGGACCCCAAAACAGTCAGTATTAGTCCACGAAACGGGCCTGAATTGGCCAAAACAATGAGTGTTGATGACCGACACGTAAGTGCACCTTAGGGTTCAACAACTGTGGAAATCGCTTCGTGACCGCAAAACGGTGAGTAATAGTCCATGAAATAGGCGAGAATCGACAAAAACCACGAGTGTTG
>NW_025228603.1:0-7624 GCF_018294505.1 Triticum aestivum | reverse complement strand
GGGTTTGTTAATCATGGAAATCATTGCGGGACCCCAAAACAGTCAGTATTAGTCCACGAAACGGGCCAGAATTGGCCAAAACAATGAGTGTTGATGAGCGACAGGTAAGTGCACCTTAGGGTTCCACAACTGTGGAAATCGCCTCGTGACTGCAAAACGGTGAGTAATAGTCCATGAAACGGGCCAGAATCGTCAAAAACCACGAGTGTTGATGTCTGACACGTAAACGCACCCCGGGGTTCGTTAATCGCGGAAATCACTTTCGGACCCCAAAAAAGTGAGTAATAGTCCACAAAACGGGCCAGAATCAGCCAAAATTGCGACTGTTGATGACCGACATGTAAGCGCACCTTGGGGTTCCTAAACTATGGAAATCGCTTTGGGATCCCTAAACGGTGAGTAATAGTCCACGAAACGGGTCAGAATTGGCCAAAGCTGTGAGTGTTGATGACGGGCACGTAAACGCACCCCAGGTATCGTCAATCATGGAAATCGCTCTGGAACCCCAAAACGGTGAGTAACAGTGCACAAAACATACCAGAATCGGCCAAAATTGTGAGTTTTGATGACCGACACGTAAACGCACCCCGGTGTTCGTCAATCGTGGAAATCACTTCGGGATCCCGAAACTGAGTAATAGTCCAAGAAACGAGCAAGAATCGGCCCAATCTGCGAGTCTTGACGACCAACACGTAAGCACATCTTGGGGCTCGACAACCATGGAAATTGCTTTGGGACTCCAAAACGGTGAGTAATAGTCCGTGAAAGAGCCCTGAATCGGTAAAACCTAGGTTTATTGATCAACGATACATAAACGCACCCCGGGGTTCGTCAATCATGGAAATCGCTCAGGGACCCGAAATTAGTGAGTAATAGTCCATGAAACGGGCCACACTCGGCCGAAACTGCAAATGTTGATGACAGACACATAAACACACAGTTGTTCGTCCATCGTGGAAATCACTACGTGACCCCAAAACTGAGTAATAGTCCAAGAGACGGGCCAGAATCGGCCAAAACCGTGATTGTTGATGACCGACACGTAAGCGCGCCTTGTGCTTCGACAACCATGGAAATCGCTTTGGGACCCCAGAAAGGTGAGTAATAGTCCATGAAACGGGCCAGAATCGACAAAAACCACGAGTGTTGATGACCGACACGTAAACGCACCACGGGGTTTGTTAATCGTGGAAATCACTGCGGGACCCCAAAACAGTCAGTATTAGTCCACGAAACGGGCCAGAATTGGCCAAAACAATGAGTGTTGATGACCGACAGGTAAGTGCACCTTAGGGTTCAACAACTGTGGAAATCGCCTCGTGACCGCAAAACGGTGAGTAATAGTCCATGAAACGGGCCAGAATCGTCAAAAACCACGAGTGTTGATGTCTGACACGTAAACGCACCCCGGGGTTCGTTAATCGCGGAAATCACTCTGGGACCCCAAAAAAGTGAGTAATAGTCCACAAAACGGGCCAGAATCAGCCAAAATTGCGACTGTTGATGACCGACATGTAAGCGCACCTTGGGGTTCATAAACTATGGAAATCGCTTTGGGATCCCTAAACGGTGAGTAATTGTCCACGAAACGGGTCAGAATTGGCCAAAGCTGTGAGTGTTGATGACGGGCACGTAAACGCACCCCAGGGATCGTCAATCATGGAATCGCTCTGGAACCCCAAAACGGTGAGTAACAGTGCACAAAACATACCAGAATCGGCCAAAATTGTGAGTTTTGATGACCGACACGTAAACGCACCCCGGTGTTCGTCAATCGTGGAAATCACTTCGGGATCCCGAAACTGATAATAGTCCAAGAAACGAGCAAGAATCGCCCCAATCTGCGAGTCTTGACGACCAACACGTAAGCACATCTTGGGGTTCGACAACCATGGAAATTGCTTTGGGACTCCAAAACGGTGAGTAATAGTCCGTGAAAGAGCCCTGAATCGGTAAAACCTAGGGTTATTGATCAACGATACATAAACGCACCCCGGGGTTCGTCAATCATGGAAATCGCTCACGGACCCGAAATCAGTGAGTAATAGTCCATGAAACGGGCCAAACTCGGCCGTAACTGCAAATGTTGATGACAGACACATAAACACACCGTTGTTCGTCGATCGTCGAAATCACTACGTGACCCCAAAACTGAGTAATAGTCCAAGAGACGGGCCAGAATCGGCCAAAACCGTGATTGTTGATGACCGACACGTAAGCACGCCTTGTGCTTCGACAACCATGGAAATCGCTTTGGGACCCCAGAAAGGTGAGTAATAGTCCATGAAACGGGCCAGAATCGACAAAAACCACGAGTGTTGATGACCGACACGTAAATGCACCACGGGGTTTGTTAATCGTGGAAATCACTGCGGGACCCCAAAACAGTCAGTATTAGTCCACGAAACGGGCCTGAATTGGCCAAAACAATGAGTGTTGATGACCGACACGTAAGTGCACCTTAGGGTTCAACAACTGTGGAAATCGCTTCGTGACCGCAAAACGGTGAGTAATAGTCCATGAAATAGGCGAGAATCGACAAAAACCACGAGTGTTGATGACCGACACGTAAACGCACCACGGGGTTTGTTAATCATGGAAATCATTGCGGGACCCCAAAACAGTCAGTATTAGTCCACGAAACGGGCCAGAATTGGCCAAAACAATGAGTGTTGATGACCGACAGGTAAGTGCACCTTAGGGTTCAACAACTGTGGAAATCGCCTCGTGACCGCAAAACGGTGAGTAATAGTCCATGAAACGGGCCAGAATCGTCAAAAACCACGAGTGTTGATGTCTGACACGTAAACGCACCCCGGGGTTCGTTAATCGCGGAAATCACTTTGGGACCCCAAAAAAGTGAGTAATAGTCCACAAAACGGGCCAGAATCAGCCAAAATTGCGACTGTTGATGACCGACATGTAAGCGCACCTTGGGGTTCATAAACTATGGAAATCGCTTTGGGATCCCTAAACGGTGAGTAATTGTCCACGAAATGGGTCAGAATTGGCCAAAGCTGTGAGTGTTGATGACGGGCACGTAAACACACCCCAGGGATCGTCAATCATGGAAATCGCTCTGGAACCCCCAAACGGTGAGTAACAGTGCACAAAACATACCAGAATCGGCCAAAATTGTGAGTTTTGATGACCGACACGTAAACGCACCCCAGTGTTCGTCAATCGTGGAAATCACTTCGGGATCCCGAAACTGAGTAATAGTCCAAGAAACAAGCAAGAATCGGCCCAATCTGTGAGTCTTGACGACCAACACGTAAGCACATCTTGGGGTTCGACAACCATGGAAATTGCTTTGGGACTCCAAAACGGTGAGTAATAGTCCGTGAAAGAGCCCTGAATCGGTAAAACCTAGGGTTATTGATCAACGATACATAAACGCACCCCGGGGTTCGTCAATCATGGAAATCGCTCAGGGACCCGAAATCAGTGAGTAATAGTCCATGAAACGGGCCAAACTCGGCCGAAACTGCAAATGTTGATGACAGACACATAAACACACCGTTGTTCGTCGATCGTCGAATCACTACGTGACCCCAAAACTGAGTAATAGTCCAAGAGACGGGCCAGAATCGGCCAAAACCGTGATTGTTGATGACCGACACGTAAGCGCGCCTTGTGCTTCGACAACCATGGAAATCGCTTTGGGACCCCAGAAAGGTGAGTAATAGTGCATGAAACGGGTCAGAATCGACAAAAACCACGAGTGTTGATGACCGCACGTAAACGCACCACGGGGTTTGTTAATCGTGGAAATCACTGCGGGACCCCAAAACAGTCAGTATTAGTCCACGAAACGGGCCTGAATTGGCCAAAACAATGAGTGTTGATGACCGACACGTAAGTGCACCTTAGGGTTCAACAACTGTGGAAATCGCTTCGTGACCGCAAAACGGTGAGTAATAGTCCATGAAATAGGCGAGAATCGACAAAAACCACGAGTGTTGATGACCGACACGTAAACGCACCACGGGGTTTGTTAATCATGGAAATCATTGCGGGACCCCAAAACAGTCAGTATTAGTCCACGAAACGGGCCAGAATTGGCCAAAACAATGAGTGTTGATGACCGACAGGTAAGTGCACCTTAGGGTTCAACAACTGTGGAAATCGCCTCGTGACTGCAAAACAGTGAGTAATAGTCCATGAAACGGGCCAGAATCGTCAAAAACCACGAGTGTTGATGTCTGACACGTAAACGCACCCCGGGGTTCGTTAATCGCGGAAATCACTCTGGGACCCCAAAAAAGTGAGTAACAGTCCACAAAACGGGCCAGAATCAGCCAAAATTGCGACTGTTGATGACCGACATGTAAGCGCACCTTGGGGTTCATAAACTATGGAAATCGCTTTGGGATCCCTAAACGGTGAGTAATAGTCCACGAAACGGGTCAGAATTGGCCAAAGCTGTGAGTGTTGATGACGGGCACGTAAACGCACCCCAGGGATCGTCAATCATGGAAATCGCTCTGGAACCCCAAAACGGTGAGTAACAGTGCACAAAACATACCAGAATCGGCCAAAATTGTGAGTTTTGATGACCGACATGTAAACGCACCCCGGTGTTCGTCAATCGTGGAAATCACTTCGGGATCCCGAAACTGAGTAATAGTCCAAGAAACGAGCAAGAATCGGCCCAATCTGCGAGTCTTGACGACCAACACGTAAGCACATCTTGGGGTTCGACAACCATGGAAATTGCTTTGGGACTCCAAAACGGTGAGTAATAGTCCGTGAAAGAGCCCTGAATCGGTAAAACCTAGGGTTATTGATCAACGATACATAAACGCACCCCGGGGTTCGTCAATCATGGAAATCGCTCAGGGACCCGAAATCAGTGAGTAATAGTCCATGAAACGGGCCAAACTCGGCCGAAACTGCAAATGTTGATGATAGACACATAAACACACCGTTGTTCGTCGATCGTCGAATCACTACGTGACCCCAAAACTGAGTAATAGTCCAAGAGACGGGCCAGAATCGGCCAAAACCGTGATTGTTGATGACCGACACGTAAGCGCGCCTTGTGCTTCGACAACCATGGAAATCGCTTTGGGACCCCAGAAAGGTGAGTAATAGTCCATGAAACGGGCCAGAATCGACAAAAACCACGAGTGTTGATGACCGACACGTAAACGCACCACGGGGTTTGTTAATCGTGGAAATCACTGCGGGACCCCAAAACAGTCAGTATTAGTCCACGAAACGGGCCTGAATTGGCCAAAACAATGAGTGTTGATGACCGACACGTAAGTGCACCTTAGGGTTCAACAACTGTGGAAATCGCTTCGTGACCGCAAAACGGTGAGTAATAGTCCATGAAATAGGCGAGAATCGACAAAAACCACGAGTGTTGATGACCGACACGTAAACGCACCACGGGGTTTGTTAATCATGGAAATCATTGCGGGACCCCAAAACAGTCAGTATTAGTCCACGAAACGGGCCAGAATTGGCCAAAACAATGAGTGTTGATGACCGACAGGTAAGTGCACCTTAGGGTTCAACAACTGTGGAAATCGCCTCGTGACCGCAAAACGGTGAGTAATAGTCCATGAAACGGGCCAGAATCGTCAAAAACCACGAGTGTTGATGTCTGACACGTAAACGCACCCCGGGGTTCGTTAATCGCGGAAATCACTCTGGGACCCCAAAAAAGTGAGTAAGAGTCCACAAAACGGGCCAGAATCAGCCAAAATTGCGACTGTTGATGACCGACATGTAAGCGCACCTTGGGGTTCATAAACTATGGAAATCGCTTTGGGATCCCTAAACGGTGAGTAATAGTCCACGAAACGGGTCAGAATTGGCCAAAGCTGTGAGTGTTGATGACGGGCACGTAAACGCACCCCAGGGATCGTCAATCATGGAAATCGCTCTGGAACCCCCAAACGGTGAGTAACAGTGCACAAAACATACCAGAATCGGCCAAAATTGTGAGTTTTGATGACCGACACGTAAACGCACCCCGGTGTTCGTCAATCGTGGAAATCACTTCGGGATCCCGAAACTGAGTAATAGTCCAAGAAACGAGCAAGAATCGGCCCAATCTGCGAGTCTTGACGACCAACACGTAAGCACATCTTGGGGTTCGGCAACCATGGAAATTACTTTGGGACTCCAAAACGGTGAGTAATAGTCCGTGAAAGAGCCCTAAATCGGTAAAACCTAGGGTTATTGATCAACGATACATAAACGCACCCCGGGGTTCGTCAATCATGGAAATCGCTCAGGGACCCGAAATCAGTGAGTAATAGTCCATGAAACGGGCCAAACTCGGCCGAAACTGCAAATGTTGATGATAGACACATAAACACACGGTTGTTCGTCGATCGTCGAATCACTACGTGACCCCAAAACTGAGTAATAGTCCAAGAGACGGGCCAGAATCGGCCAAAACCGTGATTGTTGATGACCGACACGTAAGCGCGCCTTGTGCTTCGACAACCATGGAAATCGCTTTGGGACCCCAGAAAGGTGAGTAATAGTCCATGAAACGGGCCAGAATCGACAAAAACCACGAGTGTTGATGACCGACACGTAAATGCACCACGGGGTTTGTTAATCGTGGAAATCACTGCGGGACCCCAAAACAGTCAGTATTAGTCCACGAAACGGGCCTGAATTGGCCAAAACAATGAGTGTTGATGACCGACACGTAAGTGCACCTTAGGGTTCAACAACTGTGGAAATCGCTTCGTGACCGCAAAACGGTGAGTAATAGTCCATGAAATAGGCGAGAATCGACAAAAACCACGAGTGTTGATGACCGACACGTAAACGCACCACGGGGTTTGTTAATCATGGAAATCATTGCGGGACCCCAAAACAGTCAGTATTAGTCCACGAAACGGGCCAGAATTGGCCAAAACAATGAGTGTTGATGACCGACAGGTAAGTGCACCTTAGGGTTCAACAACTGTGGAAATCGCCTCGTGACTGCAAAACAGTGAGTAATAGTCCATGAAACGGGCCAGAATCGTCAAAAACCACGAGTGTTGATGTCTGACACGTAAACGCACCCCGGGGTTCGTTAATCGCGGAAATCACTCTGGGACCCCAAAAAAGTGAGTAATAGTCCACAAAACGGGCCAGAATCAGCCAAAATTGCGACTGTTGATGACCGACATGTAAGCGCACCTTGGGGTTCATAAACTATGGAAATCGCTTTGGGATCCCTAAACGCTGAGTAATAGTCCACGAAACGGGTCAGAATTGGCCAAAGCTGTGAGTGTTGATGACGGGCACGTAAACGCACCCCAGGGATCGTCAATCATGGAAATCGCTCTGGAACCCCAAAACGGTGAGTAACAGTGCACAAAACATACCAGAATCGGCCAAAATTGTGAGTTTTGATGACCGACACGTAAACGCACCCCGGTGTTCGTCAATCGTGGAAATCACTTCGGGATCCCGAAACTGAGTAATAGTCCAAGAAACGAGCAAGAATCGGCCCAATCTGCGAGTCTTGACGACCAACACGTAAGCACATCTTGGGGTTCGACAACCATGGAAATTGCTTTGGGACTCCAAAACGGTGAGTAATAGTCCGTGAAAGAGCCCTGAATCGGTAAAACCTAGGGTTATTGATCAACGATACATAAAC
>NW_025228602.1:41343-45276 GCF_018294505.1 Triticum aestivum | reverse complement strand
CATAGAACAAGGGAGTACCTTGCTCTGATACCAACTGAAAGTGCGTTATATCGACTAGAGGGGGTGAATAGGCGATTTTTATGAATTTTTCACTGAGGAATTTGCAGGTGAGGAAATTCCTTAGCGAAGAAATACTTGCAGCGGAATAAGTACTCAAACGTAAACATAGAAGAACACAACCATGGTCATCATGATGAAATGAAGACAAGCACAGAGTACAGAAAGCGTAATCACAGGATAACACAGGATGAAGACAAACAGACTGAAGAAATTGAACTGAGGAAATTGAGAAAGTCTTCAGTCAAAGTCTTCAAACACAGATATGAATAAATGCACAACACAGTTATGAGGAAATGAAAGAGTTGAGGTAATAGAACCAGTAAGCTTGGTGAAGACAATGATTTGGTAGACCAGTTCCAACTGCTGTCTCAGTTGTACATCTGGTTGGAGCGGCTAGGTATTTAAACCTGAGGACACATAGTCCCGAACACACAGTCCTCGCCGTATTCTCCTTGAGCTAAGGTCACACAGACCTCGCCCAATCACTCGTGGTATGTCTTCAGGTGACTTCCGAACCTTCACAAACTCGGTCACTCGGAGATCCACAATTCCTCTTGGATGCTCTAGACCATGACGCCTAATCGTCTGGAAGAAGCACAGTCTTTAAAGGTAACAAGCGTCATATCCACGCAGGATCAATCTCTTCAGTGATGCCCAATTACTTTGGGTTTGTAGGTGTTTGGGTTTGGGTTTTCCTCACTCGATGATTTTCGCTCAAAGTCCTCGGAGGATGGGATGCTCTCAAATGACAAGTATCAGTTTCTCTCGGTGCAGCCAACCAGCTAGTGGTTGTAAGGGGTGGCTATTTATAGCCTAGGGAGCAGCCCGACATGATAAGACATAATTGCCCTTCAATGATATGACCGTTAGGTGGGTAGATATTTTGGGACAGCTGGCACAAGGCACAACAACGGTTGGAAATTTGAGGCTCAAATTCCTCAGGGCTATCATGTTCGTCACTGTGTAGGCAATCCGCACTGGCGAATTCCTAACTCCTCAGTCAGAACAAATTCCTCAGAGACCAGAAGAACTTCGTCTCTATCACTGAAGATATGACTGAACTGTATGAGATTTCCAATGGCTTCACTCGAAGGGATTGGTAGGTGTAGGATTTTGAGTGAGCATCACATGGAAATTTTTCCTTAGTATTTCCTCGACCCCCTTTAACAGTACGGTGTTTCCTATGACTCAAGAAAGAATGAAACTACGAAAACAAAATTCTTCACGCTTCATGTTCCTCGGATGAATACCAAGTCTTCAAGGTCACACCAATTTCTTCAGTTTCAAAGTCTTCAAAAAGTCTTCAGAAATCCAAAGACTTCAGTTGAAGAACTTCATTTTTAGGGTCGACTTTCTCTGTAAATATCAAACTCCTCATAGACTTATAGACCTGTGTACACTCATAAACACATTAGTCCCTTAACCTGTAAGTCTTCAATACACCAAAATCACTAAGGGGCACTAGATGCACTTACAATCTCCCCCTTTTTGGTGATCGATGACAATATAGGTTAAGTTTTCAACGGGGATAAACATATGAAGTGTAAATGCTGATATTGAGGAATTTTATTGCAAGATATAGAAGAACTCCCCCTGAATATGTGATAGTGAGGAATTTTCTTTTGAAGCAATGCACACTTGAAGAGTAAAATCATGGAGATCTCCCCCTATATCTTGTAATTCATACACGCATTTGACATATAATATGAAGAATTTGAAATGCATGATGAAATATGGTGACTCATGTAATTCAGCATGCGTGCATAAACATTAAAGAGGAATAAGCATGCAGAAAAACCACAGCAAAAGTATCAGGCCACCATAGAGTTTAAGTTTAGAACTCGATCCAGCAAAGTCATCAGAAGAACGAGAGTTGTAACTTAGCAAAAACGCCCATATAGGATAGACCCGCTTGAAGACTAACTCAAATTTCTCCCCCTTTGTCATCGAATGACCAAAAGGATCGAACGCCCCAGAAGAATATCAAGTTGATGAAGGAGCGCCAGCGTTGTTGGGGTCGATTGTTGATGTAGGGCATGTCGCAGTCTCGTCCAAGTCTTCATGCTCGTCGGTGTCGCGCGATGAAGAATAGGAGCTGGCCACCAAGGAAGGAACCTTGACCTTCTTGTATTTCTTCGGTGGAGGAGCAGACCAGTCAAAATCTTCCTTAAGACCCATTTTCTTCAGATCTTCTGCGCTATAAACGTGAGACAGAACAGCCCAGGTACGGTTGAAGGTTTCATGGAGGTAGTAATGCTTTTTCTTCACTGCATTGTGGGTAGCAGTCATGTTGTGAAGAATTGAACCAAACTGATGCTTAACCCATTTGTGATTGCGATCAACCTTCTGGTGAAGACTGAGGAGAAGCTCACGATCAGTCATCACCCTGGGTGTTGTGCCTTGAGGATTTTGCTTGGGTGCATTGGTGTTGGGGAACGTAGTAATTTCAAAAAAAATCCTACGCACACGCAAGATCATGGTGATGCATAGCAACGAGAGGGGAGAGTGTTGTCCACGTACCCTCGTAGACCGAAAGCGGAAGCGTTAGCACAACGCGGTTGATGTAGTCGTACGTCTTCACGATCCGACCGATCAAGTACCAAACGTACGGCACCTCCGAGTTCAGCACACGTTCAGCCCGACGACGTCCCTCGAACTCCGATCTAGCCGAGTGTTGAGGGAGAGTTCTGTCAGCACGACGGCATGGTGACGATGATGATGTTCTACCGACGCAGGGCTTCGCCTAAGCACCGCTACAGTATTATCGAGGTGGACTATGGTGGAGGGGGGCACCGCACACGGCTAAAAGATCAAACGATCAATTGTTGTGTCTCTAGGGTGCCCCCCTGCCCCCGTATATAAAGGAGCAAGGGGGGAGGTGTGGCCGGCCAAGAGGGGGCGCGCCAGGAGGAGTCCTACTCCCACCGGGAGTAGGACTCCCTCCCTTTCCTTGTTGGATTAGGAGAAGGGGGTAGGAGGAGAGGGGGGAAAGGAAAAAGGGGGGTGCTGCCCCCCCTCCTTGTCCAATTCAGACTTGAGAGGGAGGGGCGCGCGGCTGCCCCTTGGCCCCCTCTCCTCTTCCACCAATTGGGCCCATGATGCTCAATAGCCTCCGGGGGGTTCCGGTAACCCCCCGGTACTCCGGTATATATCCGATAACCCCCGGAACCATTCCTGTGTCCGAATATAGTCGTCCAATATATCAATCTTCATGTCTTGACCATTTCGAGACTCCTCGTCATGTCCGTGCTCACATCCGGGACTCCGAACAACCTTCTGTACATCAAAACTCATAATATAACTGTCTTGGAAACTTTAAGCGTGCGGACCCTACGGGTTCGAGAACTATGTAGACATGACCGAGACACGTCTCCGGTCAATAACCAATAGCGGAAACCTGGATGCTCATATTGGCTCCCACATATTCTACGAAGAGCTTTATCGGTTAGACCGCATAACAACATACGTTGTTCCCTTTGTCATCGGTATGTTACTTGCCCGAGATTCGATCGTCGGTATCTCAATACCTAGTTCAATCTCGTTACTGGCAAGTCTCTTTACTCGTTCCGTAATACATCATCCCGCGACTAACTCATTAGTTGCAATGCTTGCAAGGCTTAAGTGATGTGCTTTACCGAGTGGGCCCAGAGATACCTCTCCGACAATCGGAGTGACAAATCCTAATCTCGAAATACGCCAACCCAACAAGTACCTTCGGAGACACCTATAGAGCACCTTTATAATCACCCAGTTACGTTGTGACATTTGGTAGCACACAAAGTGTTCCCCGGTAAACGGGAGTTGCATAATCTCATAGTCATAGGAACATGTATAAGTCATGAAGAAAGCAATAGCAACATACTACACGATCGA
>NW_025228602.1:39181-39674 GCF_018294505.1 Triticum aestivum | reverse complement strand
AGAGTCTCCGGTGATGTGCAGCGTTGCATAGAATTGAAGAATGAGTTCTTCATTCCAATCACAGATGTTAGTGCAGAAATTTAACAGTCCAGCGTCGTGAAGAACACTAAGGACTGGCACGAAGCACGGCAGAGATTCCATGTCCACATGAGGAATGTGCTCATGATCGAAGACTTTGTCTTTGTTGAACAACACTGAGGAATAGAAATTGGCCTGGCTTGAAGTCTAGAAACGCCTCTTCCTAATGCGAGCAGAGTCATAGGGGTTGTAGTCAGTGAAGAATACATGCTCGCCGAAGAAATCATCAGTTTTGAATTTTTGCTTCCTTGAGAATGGATCCTTTGGCTTGGGTTGAGGAGTGTTAGTCAATTGCATCACAACCTTAGGAATCGCAATCTCAGGTTCTTCAGGCTGAGGAATTTCTGGTTCCTCTTCAGTGGCAGTCTGTGTCTTCAAAGATTCAGCAGCAGCAGTGTCTTCAGCACTAGTGGCT
>NW_025228602.1:33651-38342 GCF_018294505.1 Triticum aestivum | reverse complement strand
GTTTGTCAATTTCTTCATCTTCTTCGGTGCTGAAGAATCTGATGAAGTTGATGCCTTCCTTTTCTTCACAGTTGCACGCTCTGCAGCCTTGGTCTTCTTCACATCTGATGCAGATGGAAGGATCGGAGTTGGAGTAGGCGCAGGAGGAGCAGAGGAATTCGGTTGAGTTTCTTCATGCACCACTGATGCAGTTGCCCTGACTTCTTCATTTTCTTCAGGCGCACCACTAGTGGATGCCCTGGCAATTTCTTCAGCGGCTGGAATGCAGTCATCAGCCCAAGTGCTTTGAGTTTCTTCAGCAGCCTAATTGTCATCAGCGGTGCTGGCATTTTCTTCAGTCAGCTGAGCAGATGCTTCAGCCTGAGGATTTTCTGATTGCGATGGAGCTGCAACCTTTGAAGTGAATTTCTCAGTCAGTTTTACAAACCTGACCTTGGCTCCTTGCCAATCAGCATAGTAAGCATTGAAGTCATCGTTGAGGCCTTTGATTTCAGCCTGGATCTGCACTAGTTCTTCAGTTGTCATAGAGACAACGTTTTTCTTTAGGAAGTGCTCCTTCCTGTACTGAGCTTTCTTTAGCTGCCTTGCCTTCTCAAATTTCCATTTCTCTTCTTCAATGAAGGCAGTCAAAACATGACTTTGACCTGGTGTGAGGTTCATCTCAGGCAAAGGTGTGCTGGGATCCTTGTGCCTGAGATCGATGAAGTCTAGGATCAGCTTCGAATCCAAAAGTAGTGGCACATTGCTTCCTTTGGCTCTAGCGGCCTTGACTTGTCTGTCTCTGATGATTTCGGCTAGTTCTTCATCATCAGCCTCATCATCATCGGAGGGCACTTGGAAGGCAACCTGCTTCTTGTGAGGACTTGGTCGAGGACCTCGTCCAGCAGTGGTCTTCTTCTTCAGCAGAGAGGGGCCAGCTGAGGAACTTGGAGCAGCTGAGGAACTTGCAGAGGCTCCTGAGGCAATAGATATGCCTGTGGTCCTTTGGCACGTGGCGAGATGCACGGGTGCGGAGGATTTGGTCGGAGCAGCTGAAGACTTTGGCGGAGGAGCTGAGGACTTTGGAGGAGTAGGAGCAGTTTGAGGAGTTGTCCGTGAGGGCTTTGAGGAATCTGGCCGTGAGGGCATTGCTAAGGAACTTGGCCTTGAGGGCATTGAAGGTGAAGCACTTGGCTTATGCGCAGGCTTCTTTGCCATGGCCTTCTTCGGCTTGCTAGCAGAGGCCTCAGCAGTGGCAGCAGCAGCAGCAGAGTCTTTGTTGAATTTCCTCACTGCTTCTCTAGCTTGTCTAGCCAACTTGGCCTGGCACTTGGCCCATTCATCAGGATAATCCTCACCGCGCTTGAGGCTAGTGGGATCTGCTTCTTGGCCAGTTGCCAATGAAGGTCTTGGGCATGGAGGATTGAGTGCGAATTTCTTCATGTACTTGGGAGTAACATACCTGTACTCCCTCCACTCTCTTGCCCATCTCCTTTCTATCCTCTGTATGTGCACCTTGCGCTGATTTTTGTCCTCTTTTCCAAACTTGGCCTCATCAGGAGTGCAGTAATCCGCATATATGTCATCAGGGATTTCAAAAGCAGTATTAACCTCAGGCCTCTTTCCTCCCTTTTGTGGGTTCTTTCCATCAGCAATTTTCTTCAGATGAGGAATTTGAACAATGGAATTCTCTGAAGAAGTATGCAACTTTTCTTCGAGGAACACTGCAAATGAGTTAAGTTGATGAGAATCTAGTGATTCAGCAGCGGACATGAGTACCTGTGAACAGAGTATAGTTGCGACGAATTTGGAGAGGTCATATGCGTTCTCAGAAGGTTTTGTAAAAAAGAACAAGTTTGAGGAATTTGACCAGATGAGTCTTGAAGAATTTCACTAAGTGGTCTTTGTCTTAGGTTCCAGAGTTGTACAGATCAGAAATCCACACAATTGAGGAATCTTGAAGAAAAATATAACCTAGAGAAATGAATCAAGAACAGATGACATGCGAGGTGTTTAGTGTGTGAAGATTTGAAGAAAACACCTTTGAGGATTTTGTAGAAATCATTTGAATCAAAGAGGGAAGTAAAAGTTACTTTTAATTACCCTGGACGAAGAACACGACAAACTGGGAAGTGAAGATGTGAAGTTCATCAGTGCAGATCTTCCATGCCCTAACTTGGCTGAGGAAGACAGCTACGGCGGCGGCGGACGGAAGAAATCCGCGGCCGGCGCGAGTACGACGGCGATGAGGTCGAGGCAGTGAAGCTCTTCCTCACCGGCGACGATGAAGTAGCGGCGGCGCTAGGGTTTGAGAAGTTTGAGCTGGAGTGAGGTCGAGCGGAGTAAAGGAGAAGTGAGGAAGGGGAGGGGTATTTATAGCCATGGTGAAAAACTGTTCGCCCGAAGAATTTGGACGAACGTGCCCCTGACCCTTCTCATTTGCTTAACATGTGTCACCCACGTACTGAGAAGTGGAGATCGTGTGAGATCGTGGGTGAATAGATAAGTATTTCGTGGGATGCGGAATGGTTTGAGCGGCAAAGCCAAAAATTTTGGATAAGATAAGTTAAAAGTTCCGTTCGCAAATTCTTCAGCTGACAAGGACACAGTGAAGATTTTGAACGAGTTTCAAATAGAACGCAAATGAAGAATTTGTGAATAGATTAGGTTGTGTATAGCATAGAGGGGGAAGGGTCCGATCACATTCACTTAGTAGAGTAAAACAACTTGAAGAAATAGCCATAAGTGAATGTTGTAGAGGACATAAACTCATATATTTATATTGCCAATGAAGAAAAATGACGAAAACAGTGAAGATAATGCAAAGTTGAAGAACATGAATAATTGAGGAATTTCAAAAGACTGAGGAAAAACTCAAATTGAAGATTTTCAACTTTTGGTTGTGGCGTGACCCACCGTATAAGAATGATGATTTCAGACACCGCGTACAATTATCGTAGGGTTCTGAGAATCAAATTCTTCGGTAATTTCTTCACCCTTAGAGTGTTATTCTTCATTGATTGAAGAAAAACGTTTCTTCATGTGTTGCACATCTAAGTCATCAATTTATGCATATGTGTTAGGATGAGTGTCCTATTCAAAGAACATTCGAAGATTCTAAGATATTTAGCTCACACGGCAACTTGCTAAATCTCTTCTCATCCAAGGGCTTTGTGAAGATATCGGCTAGCCATTCTTCAGTCTTCACATGCTCAATAGAGATGTTGCCCTTCAACACATGATCACGAAGAAAATGATGACGAATCTAAATGTGCTTTGTCTTCGAGTGCTGAACTGGGTTGTGAGCAATCTTGATGGCACTCTCATAGTCACAGAAGAGAGGCACATTCTTCACGTTGATGCCGTAGTCCTTGAGATTTTGCTTCATCCATAGCAACTAAGCACAGCAAGAACCAACAGCAATGTACTCAGCTTCAGCAGTAGACAGTGAGACGCGGTTCTGTTTCTTCGAGGACCAATAGACCAAAGATCGTCCATGGAAATGACATGTACCAGATGTTGACTTGCGGTCCACACGATCACCAACATAGTCAGAGTCTGAATATCCAATGAGATCAAAAGCCGAGCCCTTGGGGTACCATAATCAAAGTGTTGGTGTGTGAGCTAGATATCGAAGAATATGTTTCACATCCTTATGGTGTGATTCCTTCGGTGTAGCTTGAAATCGGGCACACATGCAAACACTAAGCATTATATCTGGCCTAGATGCACATAAATACAATAAAGAACCACTCATGGAGCGGTATACCTTATGATCGAAGTCAATACCATTTACATCAGTGCACAGATGGCCATTTGTGGGCATAGGAATTTTGACTCCTTTGCAATCTTGCATGCCGAATTTTCTCAGTACATCCTTGAGGTATTTCTCCTAAGATATGAATATGCCATTGTGTTGTTGACGAATTTGAAGACCTAAGAAGAATTTCAATTCTCCCATCATAGACATTTGATATTCTTCACTCATCATATAGGCAAATTGATCACTATAACGTTGGTCAGTACAGCCAAAGATAATATCATCAACATATATTTGGCACACAAACAGTTCACCATCATGAGATTTAGTGAAAAGAGTAGGGTCGAGTGAACCGGGTTTGAAGCCTTTCTTCATGAGGAATTCCTTCAAAGTATCATACCACGCCCGAGGGGCCTGCTTGAGCCCATAGAGGGCCTTATTGAGTCTGAAGACTTTGTCAGGATTCTTTGGATCTTCAAAACCTGGGGGTTGAGCAACATATACTTCTTCCTCAAGCTTACCATTGAGGAATGCACTTTTCACATCCATTTGATATAAAGTGATATCATGATGGTTAGCATAATCAAGTAACATGCGAATAGCCTCAAGTCTAGCAACAGGCTCAAAAGTTTCATCGAAATCAATTCCTTCAACCTGTGTGTAGCCTAGAGCTACAAGCCGTGCCTTATTCCTCACCACAAGGCCATTCTCATCTTGCTTGTTGCGGTAGATCCACTTTGTGCCAATGATATTGTGCTTGCGAGGATCTAGACGTTTGACCAGTTCCCAGATGTTGTTGAGCTCGAACTGATGTAATTCTTCTTGCATGGCTTGAATCCACTCAGGCTCCATAAATGCTTCATCTACCTTAGTGGGCTCTGTGAAAGAGACAAAAGCAAAGTGCCCACAAAAGTTAGATAAATGTGAAGCTCTTGAGCACGTGAGTGGACCT
>NW_025228602.1:17218-31499 GCF_018294505.1 Triticum aestivum | reverse complement strand
TAGCATTAGATGCATTTGAACATTCAGGTGAAGAATTAGCAGATTCATGTTCAATGCATTTCAAGTATGGAGGAACAAATTCTTCCTGAGAAGCGCTGATTTGTTGAGCAAGTAATGAATCAAACTCCTTCTGAAGACCTTCATAACTCACTCTTAGCTTTTCAAGATCTTGCTTTTTTGAAGAAATTCATAAGAAAGCTTCTCATGATCAGATAAGAGTGTTATGATGACCTTGAAGGGTGTCAAACCTAGTCTGAAGTCTCTGAAGACTCTCAGCCAAAGCTTTCGACTGATCCATTTCTTCACCCAACATATCATCGCTCTTATTTAGCATGTATTGAACTTTTTCCAAAGCTCTTTGTTGTTTAGTGGGAAGGGAAGCAAGTTTGACATATCTGGGTCCAAATTCATCACCAGATTCATCATCACTGGATTCAGATAGATATCATTCAGTTACCTTTCCATCTTTTGCCATAAGGCATGGTGTAGAAGATGATGATTGTGGTTCGAAAGTCATCTCTTTGAGAGATTCCTTGAAGTCCTCAAACCAAGGATCATGACAGGTTCGATGACCTTCATAGACCTCAGCGAGACGGTCCCAGATAAGCTTTGCATGATCGAGATGCATGATGTTCCTGAACTGATTTTGAGACACACAGGAGCAGATGATGTCCTTCGCCGTGAGGTTGACAAGAGTGTACTTGCGAATGTCATCAACTTCTTCCATCTTGCACAGATCGGTCAGACCAATCTCAGTGACGGTCCATAGCTCGCTATTCATCGCCATGAGGCGCTTCTTCATCATGGCCTTCCACTTGGGATACTCGTGACCGTCAAAGATGGGGCATGACACAGTCTTCATTCCTGTGGTCGACATTACTAAAACTCCAGGCGGTTAAACCAAAATCACACAGAACAAGGGAGTACCTTGCTCTGATACCAATTGAAAGTGCGTTATATCAACTAGAGGGGGGTGAATAGGCGATTTTTATGAATTTTTCACTAAGGAATTTGCAGGTGAGGAAATTCCTTAGTGAAGAACTACTTGCAGCGGAATAAGTACTCAAAAGTAAACATAGCAGAACACAACCATGGTCATCATTATGAAATGAAGACAAGCACAGAGTACAGAAAGCGTAATCACAGGATAACAAAGGATGAAGACAAACAGACTGAAGAAATTGAACTGGGGAAATTGAGAAAGTCTTCAGTCAAAGTCTTCAAACACAGATATGAATAAATGCACAACACAGTTATGAGGAAATGAAAGAGTTGAGGAAATAGAACCAGTAAGCTTGGTGAAGACAATGATTTGGTAGACCAGTTCCAACAGCTGTCTCAGTTGTACATCTGGTTGGAGCGGCTAGGTATTTAAACCTGAGGACACATAGTCCCGAACACACAGTCCTCGCCGTATTCTCCTTGAGCTAAGGTCACACAGACCTCACCCAATCACTCGTGGTAAGTCTTCAGGTGACTTCCGAACCTTCACAAACTCGGTCACTCGGAGATCCACAATTCCTCTTGGATGCTATAGACCATGACGCCTAATCGTCTGGAAGAAGCACAGTCTTCAAAGGTAACAAGCGTCGTATCCACGCAGGATCAATCTCTTCAGTGATGCTCAATTACTTTGGGTTTGTAGGTGTTTGGGTTTGGGTTTTCCTCACTCGATGATTTTCGCTCAAGGTCCTCGGAGGATGGGATGCTCTAAAATGACAAGTGTCAGTTTCTCTCGGAGCAGCCAACCAGCTAGTGGTTGTAAGGGGTGGCTATTTATAGCCTAGGGAGCAGCCCGACATGATAAGACATAAATGCCCTTCAATGATATGACCGTTAGGTGGGTAGATATTTTGGGACAGCTGGCACAAGGCACAGCTACGGTTGGAAATTTGAGGCTCAAATTCCTCAGGGCTATCATGTTCCTCACTGTGTAGGAAATCCGCACTGGCGAATTCCTAAGTCCTCACTCAGAACAAATTCCTCAGAGACCAGAAGAACTTCGTCTCTGTCACTGAAGATATGACTAAACTGTATGAGATTTCCAATGGCTTCACTCGAAAGGATTGGTAGGTGTAGGATTTTGAGTTGAGCATCACATGGAAATTTTTCCTTAGTATTTCCTCAACCCCCTTTAACATTACGGTGTTTCCTATGACTCAAGAAAGAAAAAATGAAACTATGAAAACAAAAGTCTTCACGCTTCATGTTCCTCGGATGAATACCAAGTCTTCCAGGTCACATCAATTTCTTCACTTTCAAAGTCTTCAGAAAGTCTTCAGAAATCCAAAGTCTTCAGTTGAAGAACTTTATTTTTAGGGGTCGACTTTCTTTGTAAATATCAAACTCCTCATAGACTTATAGGCCTGTGTACACTCATAAAAACATTAGTCCCTTAACCTGTAAGTCTTCAATACACCAAAATCACTAAGGGGCACTAGATGCACTTACATCCCAGCTTTCAGGGGGGAAACATTTTTTATGCGAAATACAGAGGCCCTTCCGGTAGGTCCGAGGTGTCAGGTGAAGGAATCATTATTTTGCGCGTAATAAGGAGGCACTTCCTTGCGTGCGGTCATGGACCCAGCTGCCAGCCTCTCCACTTACAATCCTCTTCTGATGGCTATCGTTCGTTGACCGCGTTGACGACGCCATACCGCCCGAGAGCACCAAGGTGGTGGACGACAGTGCGACCTAGGAAGGGAACGACCCGGAGCCGGGGAATACGCAACAGTGGATGCCCACACGAAGGGGAGTACGAGGGTTGACTGCTTCGACTGCGGTTTGAGGCTGCCGTCTCCGGAGAATAACAGGGGTGTGGGTGAGTAGAGGGAAGGACTGGCCAGTAGTAGTATGGTCGGGCGGTGAGGCCTGCACGTAGCACAGCCGGCCACAGGAGGCTGGAGCAGGCGGTACGGCGGGCGCAGGTTTGGGCGGCTGGAGCGACAAGACCAGAGGTTGAAGACGCAACTTGGCCATTGGATTAACATCGAACGGTCAGTGCAGCTAGAATCGTTTATTGACGAAGTTTACAAAGCCCTGCGTACGCGTTAACTTAGTAGGCCCACAAGTCAGCCTACAAATCTAGTGGGTCCAAGCTAGCGGGGGGAATCAATTTTTTTCGCGTAATAAGGTGGCACTTCCTTGCGTGCTAAGATGTTTTCTAGTTTTTTTGTTTCTTCTTTTTCGAGTTAGAATAAAAAGAAAACAATTTAGGATCTTCGATACAATCTATATTTTCATGAAAAGGATCATAATAAAGCTGGTGGGCCCCAGCTGTCACGGAGAGGAAACTTTTTATTTCAGCATAATAAAGGAAGCACTTCTTTGCGTGCGAAGATGTAGCTGGTGGGTCAAACCTGTCATGGGGAGAAATTATTTGTTTTCGCATAATACGGGGGCACTTGCTACATGCGGCCATGGACCATGTGCGTCCCTACTGTCAGCCAATCCACGTACATGCCTCATCTGAGCCGCCCCCCCTGATTCGATGGATGGCTGGCCGCCAGTTACGCCGTGCCTTGCTTTGGGCAAGGCACTGGATCTCTGTCCCCGATGGCTGTCGTTTGTTGACAAATTTGACCACGCCGCGCCAAGAGAACCAACGCAGTGAACGATGGCGAGTATTACGAAGGGAACGACCCAGAGCCGGCAAAGACACAACAGTTTATGCCCACGCGGAGGGGAGTATGAGGGTTCACTGGTTCAGCCGCGGTGTGAGGCTGCCATCACCGGTGAAGAATAGGAGGTGTTGGTGAGTAGAGGAATGGCCTGGACGGCGTTTGTGACTAGAGAGGGCTGGTGAAGCCTGCACGGCAGCACAGCCGGCCACAGGAGGCGGTAGCAGGCGGTACCGCTGGCGGTGGTTTGGGCGGCTGAAGCAAGAATATCCGAGATTGAAGAAGCACTACAGCCGTTGGATGGAGATCCAACCGCCACTGCTGCTAGAATCATGTCTTGACTATAAGTTTACAAAGCCTTCCGTACGCCTTAGTACGCCCACAAGCCTTCCGTACGCGTCACTACCTATAATTCTCAAAAAAAATAGTAGGCCCACAAGTGAGCATGACATCTGTGGCAGAGAACATACAGCCCATTTGCGATTTTTAATAGTGTACATCCCATTTTTGAATTCTAATGGAATTTACTACAACCCATTTACAGTCTGTTAAAATTACAACCCATTTTCTAGCCAGGACAACGATTAATAATTTAAACCAACCTATCAAAACAGAATTCAACCAAAATTCCACATTTTGATGGGATCCAAAAAAAATTATCCCAAAATTTCAAGTCAGATTAAATATAATTTCAAAATGAATTTGTATTAGGTAAAAATCTAAAAAAATACTGCGCGTGCAATAAGTAATGAAATGAAAATTTCCAAGTTCAAACAATATATTTTTGAAACTAATTACCTGCTTGGTGCGTTTTTGTATATTTATAATTACATCCCATTTTTTATTTCTTAAAGCCCATTTTCTTGTTAGGCCTAATAGGAAAGATTTACAGCCCAGTGGGGCGGATAATAACAAGTTGACCTGGGTTGGGTATTCTGCAAAAAATGTATAGCTGGGCTAGCCATTTTCACCTTGAAAAAATAATATGTGGGCTGGATATTCGGTCGACATAAAATAATAGCCTAGGCTAGACGGGCCACAGCCTGCCCAGTTGATACCCTGCTCCTCTGAACAACAACAAAAACATCGCTCAAGAAATACTCCGCTTACACCTAAAAAAACAAATACTGCTCGAGCTGTTGGGTCCCAACTGTCGGTCGCTTCTTGTGCAATTCTCTCGTTTATTGACTATATAGGTTGGCGATGGTGTGGGATCGTGATGTCAGGAAACAAGGAGGAAGCAAAAATAATTATATAGTTGTGTGTAATAAGGAGGAACTTGCGCACATACGGCTATGACCCTAGTGGGTCCCTACTGTCATCCAGTCAAAATAAAGTCATCTCTTGAATCCTCATGTTTGTTGACCATGTTGACAATGCTCGACGCCAAGGCGAGTGCAACAACTCGAACGACGACGGAGAGGGCCTCACGGGCCCTACAGATGGTCTGATACAGCGGCCGCTCCTCATTCAAGAAGCCAGGATCATCAGACACCTATGAGCACCTTCGAGAGATCGAGACAGCATGAAACGGTAAGGCCGCACTTGGGAGCTCTGGTTTATTTCACACATGTATTAAGATACAAGTGTAATTTACTCGTCATCAGAAACAACATGTAAAATACACGCGTAATGAAACCAAGGGCCTGAGGTCTGTAACGAAAACCGGCGTGGTATGCGTGTAATTTGAGAGACCAGTGTATATTTGACGAGTCCAAATCGAACAACCAAGCGCTTCGCCCTTTTATTTACAAGAGTCAGTTTTACAAGTGGTTTTGGTTGGAAAACGACGATCCAATCACGGCCTAAGATGATGAGTTCGTTGGAAGATCATATGGTTTCACCTCTAACCTAACCGAGTTGTCGTATAGGCTATGAATGAAACATATGACAGTGAACTTCTTAAGCACAGAAACAACAGAAGAGGATGATCTTCTTAACATGGAAATCACAGGCATTAGCTCAACATGCAAAACAATATGAAGCATTATTCTCAGGAGGCACAGTGAACAGCTCGTGATGCCGCATGCCACAGCATTCCAAGCTCAACTTTGCAATCAAACTCACAAGGCCTGGCATTACATAGACAACATTCAGAATAAACTCTTAAAATACCTTACATATGTCAACATTCATGTGACTATGCATCTCAGCAGAGTAAATATTTACTTCTGAACTAAAGACATGAATAGGAAAAAATGATCGACATTGCTCACAGCAAAGGGCGTCCCACTCAAAAATATCAAATGCATGTCTTCTGGCTAACATCAATGAGCAAAATTTGACAAGGTTTTCCAATTCCAATATATTAAACTAATGTCTTCTTGCTAACATCAATGATTAAACTTTGACAAGCTTTTCCCATTCAAAATATGTAATGCCTATGATTGTGGAACAGGCAGGGTTTGTCATCAGTTTGTCATCTGATAGTCTGGTGGCTCAAGGTGACAAGGAATGATTAGAGAACCATTCAATGTATTGTGCATGATAAAGTATTATGGAGGACACGAACCATCTGAAAATTTTGTGCAGTTCCACTAAAATCAGGCTGAGCATCCATGTGGATTTCGTATTTATATGCTGCAATAAAACAAAGACACATCAGCACACACATAAATATTGGCCCAAGTGTCAACCCACCAATCGGTGGACAAACAAGCTGAAAGTATGGTAAACAGATTACCATACCCAGATGCCCCATCATTGTTGCTTAGAATGACATCGACAGACTTGGAGTCATGTCCTGGCTTCTTGTACTTGTTTGGGAACTTTTTGCCCAGTGCACTCCATGTGTTGTAGAGTTGCCTATGCTCTCTGCAGACTAGTCATGTCACCGGCGTCTACTAATACTCTGTAAAGCTTCTCGATCATTCCTTCTGTAATGTAGCGCAAACAGTGGCTGCTTCTTTTTGCAAAGTGGTAAGACCAACTGGACCCACTAATGCAGTAGTTTGCCTTAGACACATTGCCTCCTTTTGTGCAGTTCAACTAAAATCAAAGCCGGAATAAAACCGAGCTTTAATTTTGATATCCCTATAAGCAACAACAGATATAAGGGAAACAATTACTGAGAAATAACGGTTGATGACTTGTAGTCCCAGAAGAAAAACATCTACTGATCTACCCTTACCTTAATGGGAAACTAAGCAGGAGAGTAGACATTCTCAATCAGTGTGATACATTCATATTAACTGAGACGTTATCTTAACAATGCCTTGTTTCAACATGTATAAAGAACGACAAAGCATAAAAGTACCATTCCTAAAACAATGCGACCGATTCATTTAACAGAGACATTATCTTAACAATACCTTGGTTAAACATGTAGAAAGAAATACAAAGCAGGATAGTACCATTTGTAAAACACTGTAACTGATATATAATAACAGAGACACTATCTGAACAATACATTTCTTAAACATGTACTCCGGTCGATCCCTAACAGAAATGGTACTCCCGCCGATCCCTAACAAGTGTTGTAGCATTGAACTAAGATTCAGTAGTTAATTCTGAGGAAAGTTGGTACTGACCTTTCAAGACCAAGATTTGAAACAACTCGTGAGGAAGACCTGAAAGAGATCTCAACACATATATGGAAATCCGGTCTCCTTTTGTGCAGTTCCACCAAAATTAAGCGAAGCAAAATGTCGCAATAGCAACAAGTTGAATAGATATCCCTGTTTTAACAGAGGCAAAAAGGAATCGATTACTGGCCAATAAAGGAGGATGAAACATGCGGCCACAAAAATGGTAATCCTGCCAATCCCTAACAAGTGTTGCAGTTTTGAACTAAGATTCAGTAGTTAATTCTGAGAGCGACATTGCTTAATTTTACCAGCGACATTAGATTAACAAAAAGCATAAACAGTTCTAGGGGAGAGTGGGCGCAACAATAGCATATGCTTCCATCTACTTATAAAGGAGGTGATGCAGAGTTTTGTTGTAACAAAGAAACATGCATCATGTCTGGGTTGGAACAATTTTTGCTCACTTAATGGTAAAAGACAGCAGTTCAATAGCGTCAATTCAACATTTATCCAAAACAGTACCAATGCAAGTAGCACAACATCTCAAAGCACACTGCAGCATCATGTGGATGAAAGTCCGTACTGACCTTTCTTGACCAAGATTTGAAACAACTAGCAAGGAGGACTAGAAACATATCCCAACACATATATGAAAATCCGATCTCCTTTTGTGCAGTTCCACCAAAATTAAGCAAAGTCGTCGGTGTGACATTCAAGTTGAACTACACAAAACACTCTTAAAACATAAGTGATTCGCGTAGCAAAGCAAAATGTCGCAATAGCAACAAGTTGAATAGATATCCCTGTTTTAACATAGGCAAAAAAGGAATAAATTACTGGCCAATAAAGGAGGATGAAACATGCGACCACAAAAATGGTAATCCCGCCAATCCCTAATAAGTGTTGCAGTTTTGAACTAAGATTTAGTAGTTAATTCTGAGAGTGGCATTGCTTAATTTAACCAGCGGCATTAGATTAACAAAAAGCATAAACAGTTCCAAGGGCGAGTGGGTGCAACAACAACATGTGCTTCCATCTACTTATAAAGGGGGTGATGCAGAGTTTGTTGCAACAAAGCAACAAGCATCATGTCTGGGTTGGTCCCATTTTTGTTCACTACTTAATGGGAAAAGACAGCAATACAATAGCTTCAATTCAACATTTATTCAAAACAGTACCAATACAAGTAGCACAACATCTCAAATCACACTCCACAATCATGAGGATGAAGGCCTGTACTGACCTTTCATGAGACGACCAAGATAAAATACGAATCTACCAACACGAGTAGGAAATCCAATCTCGTTTTGTGCAGTTGCACTGAAATCAAGCAAAGTTGCCGGTGTGACATTTAAGTTCGCTATAGCAACAAGTTGAATAGATATCCCTGTTTTAATAGAGGCAAAAAAGGAAACAACTACTGGCTAATAAAGGAGGATGAAACATGCGGCCACAAAAAGAAGCATCTACCTTATCTTGATGGAAAACAAAGTATAGGACAATAACATTTCTAAAATAGTTGCATTGATTCATATTAACAGAGAAATTCTCTTAAACAGTTCAGTAGTTAATTATAAGAGTGGCATTGCTTAATTTTACCAGCGGCATTAGATTAAGAAAACATAAATAGTTCCAGGGGAGAGTGGGCGCAACAACACCATGTGCTTCCATCTACTTATAAAGGGGGTGATGCAGAGTTTGTTGTAACAAAGAAACAAGCATCATGTGTGGGTTGGAACAATTTTTGCTCACTTAATGGTAAAAGACAGCAGTTCAATAGCTTCAATTCAACATTTATCCACAAGAGTACCAATAAAAGTAGCACAACATCTCAAAGCACACTACACCATCATTTGGATGAAAGTCGACCAAGATTTGAAACAACTCGCGAGGAGGATTTGAACGAAATCTCTCAACATATATATGGGAATCTGATCTCCTTTTGTGTAGTTCAACCAAAATTAAGCAAAGTCGCCAGTGTGACATGTCGAACTGCACAAAACACTCTTAAAACAAAAGTGTTTCACGTAGCCAAGCAAAATGACGCAATAGCAACAAGTTGAATAGATAGCCCTGTTTTAACAGAGGCAAAAAAGGAATCAATTACTGGCCAATAAAGGAGGGTGAAACATGTGGCCACAAAAAGAAGCATCTACCTTATCTTGATGGAAAACAAAGTATAGGACAGTAGCATTTCTAAAACGGTTGCATTGCTTCATATTAACAGAGAAATTCTCTTAAAATAACATTCATTAGAAATGTAATTTACTTTTAACAATGGCATTGATTAAATTTACCAGCGGCATTCTTAGATTAACAACAGCAAAATAGTTGTATGGGACATGGGACATGCCAGCACCATGTCCGTCCACACGTATAAATGGGTGATGCAGAGTATGTTGCCAAGCAGCATATCTGTGTTGGTCCCATATTTGTTCTCTTTGAACCTTTTTCCTATGTGAGGGCAGCAAATCTAGTCCTGCACAAACTACCCGACCCCCGAGTTTCTTTCCTTTTTCAACAAAGATGTAGGTTCCTTATAGATGTGTGTACTGGGTTACCCCATTTTCCCCTTTTCGACCAACAAAGCGGCTCGATAGCCAGTCTATACTACTTTCCCTCCCTCCTTTCCTCATTGAACCACGTCCTAGATTCATGCTCCACCCCATCGCACCCTTCTTTCCTCTTTGAACCAAGACCTAGATTCGACTACAGAATTGAAAAAGATCTGCATGCAGCTAGAGTAATGACCGTTTCAAAGGAACTTATACCTTCAGGTCGTTGGGATGTGGCAAGGCGTGCGGCGGGAGGCCGGATCTGCCCACACTACGTACGGCAGCGTGGAAGAAGGGGTCGGTGGCCCTCCCGCACAGGCGCTGGGTGGAAGAGAATAGCGGAGCCGGCAGTGGATTGCCTCCCTCGCCGAAGGCGATAGAGTGAACGCTGCACCTCCTCCCCTTCCCGGTGCGACGGGATCCGGACGCCTCCTTCACCAGCTTTGAGGGGGGAGAGAAGACTGTGGCCAACGCAGTCTTGCTTAGATCTGGTGGAGTGGGTGAGAGACTATGAATATAGCAAACCCTAGCAAAGGAATGTTGAGCCTCCAGCGTGTATATATATATATATGTAGTGCGGCGAGAGTGTGGAGAGTGCAAACCCTAGCGAACAAGCGCCGAGGCTCCAGCTTATATAGTACTACATATATACTGTAGTACGGACTAAGCTCCGGTGCCTTAGCTGCACCTGCCATTGGCTGTATGACAGGTGGGCCAGCCACATTTTGGGCCCACCTGTCATACACCCAAAGGCAGGTGCACTAAGTCAATGAAGCTGCGTCCATATAGTACTCGTGTATACTACTAATATATAGTGGAGTGGTTTTCTTATTCTCTCCATAACAATCATTTTAAATGTGTAAGTATGAAATGAAACTCTTTATTTAACGTACCAGTGAAGAAAACTATTACTTCCGATGAACTAATGATCCACGCGTCCTGGTCGCACTTCATGTCCTTCACGTGCGGTACACTACCCTCCCTTAAGTGAACAACCACACACGCGCCAAATTATCGGAAACGTGTGAGAGTGTGTACGAATAAAGAATTTTAGTTTCAATTATCGGAAAGGTTTGAGAGTATGTACAGTTTGCCCTCTCTCAAAAATTATGGTTTGTTGTGTTCGGCCTAAACTTGGTCAAACTTTAAAAAGTTTGACTTCAGTCAAATCTAATATGCAGAGTAAATAAAAATGGAGGGCTACTACGTCCATCCGTGTTTTTAGTCCACACCATTTTTTTAATCAAAGTTAATAGCTGGACAAATAAAATTACAGGGGAGCTGAAGACAAATTTGTGAGAAGGCTTAGAAATCAATACAAAACTTATGCTCTTAGTACCAACATCGATCCTTCTTCGAGGAAACATTTGGTTCATAGCCAATTGTGTGATAAAATTGCACCAACGTGAAAGACGACTGGGTCTCCGATGCAACCAAGGTGAACTGATGAAGGATATCATCTTTGTGGGTAACAAGCAAAGAGCACTGATGGAAGACAACTTGTTTTTCATTGAAAATCGATCAGCTTCACCAACCGATGCAACCATGAGGCGCAACCATGAGCATCGATAGGTCATCGTGGTGATGCATCATCCATTTGGCATCAAGTTTGGCTGAGGCACCTATGAAGTTCGACAAATCCTCACTGTGGTTTGTTTCTTCTCAGTAATCAAGCTCGAGGAAGGTAGAACCACGTGGTAGAGGACAGTAAGGTGGAACGATAATGGCCATCCAATTTTGTGCAGTTCCACTAAAATTGAGGAAGACATGCCCGGGTATGGAGATACGCATCGCTGTTTGCAAAAATATAAAAAAGGGATATAGTGTTGTTACTTTGTTTTTGCAGTGGTACAAGATTAACAACGACATCTCAATTGTCAATTAGAATTAATGAAAAGTAAACCAATAAACAGAAGCATCATGCTTATCTTGATGGGAACTAAACCAGGATACCCGAGAAAAAAACATTTCTTCATTTAACCAGTGATAGTATTAGATTAGCGGCAGCAATAGGAGCATATGGACAATGACCACACAACCACCATGTACTTTTTGTCGAAACAACATGTATACCTCCACCGAGGCATAAACCAGGAGAACTTTTTGAGTGGCATTTCCTCTATAATAGTAGGTGATGTTGGACCAGCCAACGAACCCTAGCTACTGTACATGGGGAGCTGGGGAGTAGTCACATAGAAGAAAACCCGCATGCCGCGACCTGGGTAGGTGGACTAGTACAAGAAGTTATATATAACTCAGGTGGGCGAGATGTCACTTAGGCGGGCGGGCGGGATCTACCCACACGATGATAGCGAACAAGGGCGCGGAGGACCTTCGTCCGTGCCAGCGTTGGCTCCGAGAGGACGGTGCGCATTGGCTTCCTCCATCGCCGACGGAGACAACGTCAACGCTGCACCTCCTGGCCTCCCGCAGCGGACGTGATTCGGCCGAACTTGTGACCACCGGTGAGGAGAGGGATAGAGTGGACACTGTCATCTTGTTTTGATATGGAGCGGGTGAGAGAACGAGACGCGAGAAACCCTATCAAACAAGAGGCTATATATACAATGGAGTAAAAAATCTCTCCATAGCAGTGGTTTTAAATAGAATACGTGCGTTCCTGGAAAAAAGAAACAAAAATTGGCGGACAATTTTTTAACGTACCAAGAAAGAAACCTCGATCAAAAACACGCCCCCACTTCCAGGTCGCAAGAGTCATCGTGCACACACACATAGACATAGACATGCATATCCGTGTTTACGTAAAATTCCATCCACATCTCCATCTCCAATCATATTTGTCCAACTGGCACATTATTTACGTTGTTAATTATATACGCAGGAATCTTAACATACAACATCTCTTGTTTGCGGGCGTCCGAACTGCTGCCACGCCCGCTCCTGACCAACCCAAACCCTCTTCATCACCCGCGCGTGCTTCCCGCCCGAAATGGTCAGTGCCGCATTCATGCCCGCCCAGAGCGGAAGCGACCTCTCATTAGCGCTGGCATTGAAGCGACGCGCCAGCCGAGAGAGCATCGCCCGCGCCGCTTCTCGGTGCACGCGACTGCTCCGCGTTCGAAGGTCGCAATAGCCGGCCACAACATGCTTGTAAAAAGTTCTTGGGAGTCCGTGCTACAGCTAGCTGTCCCCCCCCCCAACTCGTCAATCTCTTCCAGTCGTGCTAGTACTCCATGGCGTGATCCATCGACAAGCAGACAAGAAAGTTATTGTATACTCGGTTTGCGGTGAGTGGCATGCCGAGCGACCGTGTGGGGTGGAGCCATGGAGGAGAGTGAGACACGAACGCGACAGACGTGATTTAAACATTGGTTTTGCTCGATGGCACGATCCAACGAAACGAAATGTTGGTTTTTCTCCGTTTCCATTTCTTCTCTGGAAAAACAGAAACTTTCCACTCCATTTTCATTCCTACTCCAAGGTTGCCCCATTACAACATTCCATCAAATAAACACGCATGCTGATGCATCTCAATGATTCATAGATCATAGCCAATATTTACTTCACAACTAAAGAGAAAAGTTGGGAGAGCGTGTACAAAAGAAAAACTACTGATGGGGTCACTACGACTTAAACCCTAAACCCTAAACAGGATTTAATTTCCTGGCTAGATAGAACCTGTCGAACGAAAGACAGCTGGCACCCTCGGATCATACGATGCTTTTGTGCAGTTCCACTAAAATCGAGCTGAGCATCCCTGATTGCAAAGATATTGAAGAAGTGTGATTAGAATAATAGTACTGGCACTAGTTCATGAGACATAAACTCATCACAAATAGAAGCCGGTAGAAGTAGAGAAAGATCGACATGGAGATCGAGCTACGTGGGGAGCTGCGGTAGTGGAGCAAGCCGGCTCCAAAAGGAAGATGTACCTGGGACGTCGAGCTGTAGCTAGAATGGCGGTTGGGACGCGGCATCAGCCCATACCACGGGGACCCCCGATTGGGACGCACCTACTGTGGGTTTTCTCCCTCGCCAATGTTGACTGCGTCTACGCAGAACATCGTTCCCTTCCCCCAGTGGCAGGATCAGGCCGGATATGTGACCAGCGGTGTGGCCACCGTCATTCTATGCTTGTGAAGAGAGCAACCCAAGCAAGCAGGCTTGTGGCTTAGGCTCCTGCTAGTGTATATATAGTGGATTTATTTTTCTCTCCATATCAACCATTTTATATTGCGTACGTGTCATTGAAGAGTGAAATGATGGTTGCTTCTTCCGACTAACTTACTTTGTGATTTGACTGCTCCTTAGTGGCCCCTACACATACCCCCCTACGTGTATGACCATTCCTGAGTCTCACTTGTACTTATCTCTATTTTCTTGCATCACACGTAGACAGGATGCGCATAGACGAATTTTGCTACTGCACGTTGTTATGTAGTACTACTAGTACCTACTCCCTCCTTCCGGTTCACTACTGGTACTCCCTCTGTCCTGGCCTATTGGTCCCCTTTGTACTAAGTTCATGGGCTCGTTTTCCTCAAGAAATTTTCTTTACCAACGTATTAATATCGGGAATGCATGCGTGAACAACGAACGATTAAACCTTGCATGCAAC
>NW_025228602.1:16585-17026 GCF_018294505.1 Triticum aestivum | reverse complement strand
TTTTGACAAAGCATTGACTTATGAACATGTGAACGTGAGGGACTACAACCTCATGCATGCATGCAACAGTCACACGTACACATGGACGCAAAAACGCGCGTGACGCCCTAATGCATGCATGTCCGAGCACACGACGGAACACACACGATCACGCTCAAGTGCTCAAGCTACACGTGCATGCACACACATACTCAGCCAGGGTGAGCTAGTGACCGCATAAACACCGGAAAATGTATATATTGAGTGCAATGAGCGTATTATGAAGTCCACTGACCATATTTTTACAAATATACAGTGACAGACAGTGTATTTATCTCATTTGAAATTAAGCCATACTAACCAGAAAGGAGGCAGTATGGACTAGCATTACTTTGCTGTGTCCCGTCAACTTGCCGAACGAGGAGAAGCTTGCAGGACGGGAGAAGCTTGCGTGTGGTGGTT
>NW_025228602.1:13848-15174 GCF_018294505.1 Triticum aestivum | reverse complement strand
AAGGGATGGCTTATCATGGTGGGGGACAAGAGTACGTCGACAGTGCCTGGAAATGGGATAAGGTGTAGACATGTACACCGATGCATCTTACCCAGGTTCGGGGCTCTCCTAGGAGATAACACCCCTAGTCCTGCTCTGCGGGGTCTCCACATGATCACTAAATCAACAAGGTGGCTACAAGCTTGCTCCTTGAGCTGTTTTGGCTAGAGGAGGAAGAAGACCAAGGCTAGCCCTTACTCCCCTCTGTCGGTGTACAAAAGTAGGGGTCCCTTTTTGCACCCCTTTACTTGTGCGCGGGCAGTCGCAGCCCCACGCCCCTGGCCACGCTTGGCAGGGCAGAGGAAGCGAAGCCACAAGACAACCAGAGCAACGCCAAGACAAAGACACAAAGAGCAGAGGGGCGAGGTGAACTCCCCCGGCAAGGCCCTTGCCGGGGCGGCTTCCACGGCCCCGGCAAGAACCTTGCCGGGGCAACTTGCCCAACACCAGCGGGGCTGCCACCCTCGAGCCTGAGAGTTTCGACGCCCTGAATCACGTTGGAACCAAGGCTCGGGAGGCACCTCCATGGTGGCATGCAGATCTTTGTGAAGACAAGAAGCATACATGATCAGGTGAGAATCAGAAGACGACGATCCTCGACAAGATCCTTGCCGGGGACGACCACGACGCCACGGCAAGACCCTTGCCGGGGCCCCGGCAAGACTCTTGCCGAAGACATCTGTGGGGCCACAGCCAGGGCCACATCTGCCAAGGCTCCACCGCTGTTCCCATACAGCTGCCAGCCCATCAACTAGGCGAGCACCTGCGTGGCGACGTGCGTCCTCTAGGACAACTCAGCAAGCACCTGCATGGTGGCATGCAGATCTTCATGAAGACCCTACCACCACGCAAACTCAGCAGCCTGCCAGCCTACGTGGCGCTGCATGCCTTGTTGGCCTGGACACGTGCCGGAGAAAGGCGGAGCAGCGACGGACGGGACGGGCCTCGTTACCGCCCCCGATAAAGCAAGTGGACACCTAAGTAGCGCATTTAATGCACTTTGTCCTGTAATGACAAGCGATAAGCTCATACACTGTATAGCTTTCCACCTCCTGTGTGCCACTGTGGCAGCCCCTTTGCCTATAAAAGGAGGCCCGCGGCGTACTGGGAGAGGATTCGGATCTTCCGGACGACGCACGCACCGTAGCTAGTTCAAAAGCTCAAGAACACTCAAATACACACCAAAGCAGGACTAGGGTATTACGCATCCTCGCGGCCCGAATCTAGGTAAACGATATTTGTGCTAGCTTCTAGACCCGCTCTTTGCACAACCCTATATATATATAT
>NW_025228602.1:9652-13312 GCF_018294505.1 Triticum aestivum | reverse complement strand
TTTTTTTTCAAACAGCTCATCGGAATGAAGAAAATGATACTGTTGGAAAGATATCGTCGAGGCGCATCTTTTTCATATCTATTATTTTCTCTAATTCGTTACGGTTTAAGAGCAGTTTCAAATTTACTAAATCACGGAATTCTGTTTTTCAAATTTTTTCAAATTTTTGGTACTGTTTTTGCTCCAGTTTTTTAAAGGTTTGTCGAAATGATGCCTGCGATACGTCATTGAAAAGCTATGTACGAGGCGCAACTTTCATATGTGGTAATGTTTTTGAGATTTCTTACGGTTTTGAGTTAATTTTAGAAATCGTGCGGCGGACGAGGAGTGGCAGCGACGGTTTTTCGCTAAGTTTTTTCGAACCGCTGGTCGAAATGATTTAAATTATACACCGTTGGAAAGAGATCGACGAGACGCAACTTTTTCATGTAGAACACTCTCTCTAATTCCTTACGGTTTAAGAGCGGTTTTGATTTTACCGAAAAGCGAACACTCTGTTTTTCACGAGACCAAAATCTTCGTCTGATGAAGTACACACGAACACTACCCAAAGTGAACCTCATGAGTTCTTGTTGTCTTTTTTTCATACTTATTAATATTTTTACACGTGTTGACCAAGCGATTTGACCGCAGGGACTGCGCGAGCGAACTACATCTAATATAGAAGCGAGCTTCTTTTTTGAGATGTTTTTGTTTTGTGTTTACCAAGTGTACAACAGAGGAGTCCATAAGACCAAGCACACTTTTAGGTTCTGATGCAAATAGCTGCTTTCGAAACACATGGTAGTCCATAAGTCTATGCAGTGCACATTGGGAGGAAAGTGAACCGCGAGACGAATAGACGTAAACGGCATGACATTTTTTGTCATATTCAACTGTCTGGCGAGATGTAAATCGCATGCAATAGGGTGGAGAACTGCAAATCCCTGTGTCGTGAGCTGCGGGCTACAGATAGAGCACACAACATTTTCTAAAAAAATGATAAGAGCACACAACGAGATGTGATCATTTGGAATAAAAAATCATGAAAGTGCACTGCAATGGAATCACACAAGGCGCACTGCACTGGAATCTTAGCGTTCGCCTCGGAAAAATGAATGCCATATCAAAAGAAAGAACAAAATGAACTTCTTTGTTTTCTTTTCTTCTGCATTTTTTTGTTTCTTGAGTAAACTACAGATGCATCGCTTGGGAACTACACGCCGGCAATGAACACATATGCATTTTATGTCCAGCGGCGAAGGCGCATGTGGACCGCGGCGTGACTATTGTAGTGTCTGGCCTCCGGTGTAGCCACCATCTCCTGCAGTCCTCCTACACCATGTTTTAGTGAAAATCCAGAAAAAAAGGGAGATAAGATAAAAGGGGAGAAACTACACTGAGCCGCACCGCACGACGAGGTGCACTGCACCATGCGTCCCCGGTGAACTGCACTGGTGCGGCACCCACGGCACCCACGTACTACAGTCGGAGGTAGTGAGATGGGCTCTGGTAATGGGGGGTTAGGAGAAGTGCTAGGACGGATTCCATAACCTGGCAGAAGGAGGAGCGCCTGGAGAGGCCCCCGTGACGGTCCTTGCAGAGCCCGGCAAGGACGTAACAGCGGGCGCCTTCCCAGCGACGCCCATCCGGTCGGCAACCACCTGTTGCAGCCCATCGGAACGCGGCCGATGAACCGCACGCTGTGGAACGGCGAACTACACGCCTCGTCGGGGTGAGCTGCTGCTATGCGAGTTGGGGATTCGCCGCGGGACTAGTGGTGGCACGACGACCTTGCCCTGGTGGCATGGTGATGATGGGGAGTGGAGGGCGTCAGGATTGGGCAGTAGAGGAGGAGGTGGATTCGCCCGTCGGGGTGAGCAGTGGTGGGGCGGCTCACCGACAATGAGAGTGGCGGCGGGCCGCGCCACATCTAGGGTGAATACGCCGGATCTCACCGGATCCGGCAGGGCGGCTGCTGTTGGAGGTAGCTGGGCGGCCGCGGGGTGGAGAGCAGTGCGGCACGCGCGGGAGGTGGGAGGTGGCTGCGTTGGTGCTTGGTGGGCAGGGAAAAATAAGAAGTAGGAGGGCTAGGGGAGGGCCTGGGGTGCACTGGCCGGCGGGAAGATGTTCGGAGGATTTGGGAGGAAGAAGGTAGGAGGAAGAGGGAGGTGTCCGGTGGAAGTTTTGGTAGGGCGTGGGGGGTGGGGTGGGGTGAGGGCGTACCTCCTACCGGTGCTGGGGAGGAAGGTGGTCGAAGTGGGGAGGGGCTGCGCTATACGCGCCGGCGGCAGAAGCTACGGGGGTTGTTGGATGTGGACCGGGAGAGACGTGGCGGGTCGTGCGGGGTGGAGTGAGAAGGAAGAAGCCAGCGGTGGGTAGCTACGATTCGGTTTGGGGTGGGTGGGGTGGTCGAATTTGCTGGTTTTCGCAGTCCTCGGGTGTTAGCAGAATAAGCACTTTCTATGTAGAATAAGGTCTTAAGGGGTGTTATCATAATTGACCCACCCTATATATATATATATATATATATATCAATGAAGAACAACGATGGAAAGAGTGAAGATATTGGGAAGTTGAAGAAATTGAACAACTGAGGAATTTCAAAACTGAAGAAAAACTCAAATTGAAGATTTTCAACTTTTGTTGGTGGTGTAACCCACCGTATAAGAATGCTGATTTCAGACGCCGTGTACAATTGTCATAGGGCTCTGAGAATCAAATTCTTCGTTAATTTCTTCACACTTAGGGTGTTAGTCTTCATTGATTGAAGAAAAACGTTACTTCGTGTGTTGCACATCTAAGTCATCAATTTTGCATAAGTGTTAGGATGTGTGTCCTTTTCAAAGGACATTCGAAGATTCTAAGATATTTAGCTCACACCGCAACTTACTAAGTCTCTTCTCATCCAAGGGCTTTGTGAAGATATCGGCTAGCTGTTCTTCAGTCTTCACGTGCTCGATAGAGATGTCACCCTTCAACACATGACCACGAAGAAAATGATGACGAATCTGAATGTGCTTTGTCTTCGAGTGCTGAACTGGGTTATGAGCAATCTTGATGGCACTCTCATTGTCACAATAGAGTGGTACACTCTGCACATTGATGTTGTAGTCCTTGAGGGTTTGCTTCATCCATAGCAATTGAGCACAACACGAACCAGCAGCAATGTACTCAGCTTCAGCAGTAGAAAGTGATACGCAGTTCTGTTTCTTCGAAGACCAACAGACCAAGGATCGTTTGAGGAAATGGCATGTGCCAGATGTTGACTTGCGGTCCACATGATCACCAGCATAGTCAGAGTCTGAATATACAATGAGATCAAAAGTCGAGGCCTTGGGATACCATAATCCAAGTGTTGGAGTGTGAGCTAGATATCGAAGAATATGCTTCACAGCCTTATGGTGTGATTCCTTCGGTGTAGCTTGAAAGCGGGCACACATGCAAACACTAAGCATAATATCTGGCCTAGATGCATATAAATATAATAAAGAACCAATCATGGAGCGGTATACCTTTTGATCGAAGTCAATACCATTTTCATCAGTGCATAGATGACCATTTGTGGGCATAGGGATTTTGACGCCTTTGCAATCTTGCATGCCGAATTTCCTCAATACATCCTTGAGGTATTTCTCCTGAGATATGAAGATGTCGTTGCGCTGTTGACGAATTTGAAGA
>NW_025228602.1:4575-6387 GCF_018294505.1 Triticum aestivum | reverse complement strand
GAAACAGAAGTGTTAGCACGATGATGTTCATATGAGGACTTTGATCCATTTGAGGAATTTGATCCATGTGAGGAATTGGGTCCGTATGAGAATTCGATCCATATGAAGAATTTGGTCCATATGAAGAATTGGATATGGGGTTCCTATTCTTCACAGGTGGTGTCATGATGACATTCACCTGAAGAATTTCAAGGCACCTTTTGGGAACCTAGATTTTCTTCATAGGGGAGTTGTTCCTGCAGTTAGTGCCAACATATCTAGCAAATACTTCACCATTCTGGTTTTTGAACAGTTTATAATTGGAGTCAAATGACTCATCAGAAGAATGAGGAGATTCACATGTAAAGCCAGATAGAGTAGATGGATCTACTGGAGGTCCCTTTGCAGCAACCCATGAGGTTTTGGGGTACTGCTCAGGCTTCCAGTATGTTCCATCGGCATTCAGTTTCCTCTCAAAGGCAATACCCTCTTTCCTAGGGTTCCTGTTGAGGATCTGCTTTTTAAGCACATCACAAAGAGCCAGATGCCCTTTGAGGCTTTTGTACATGCACGTCATATATAATTCCTTCAGCCCTGCATTGTCAGTGATACTAGCAATATCCTCAGATGAGGAATTAGTGATAGTAGAGACAGGTGAAGAATTTGCAGCGATAGAAGCATTTGAACTTTCAGGTGAAGAATTATTAGATTCATGTTCAATGCACTTGAAACATGGAGGAATAAATTCTTCCTGAGCAGCGCTGATTTGTTGAGCAAGTAATGAATCACGCTCCTTCTGAAAATCTTCATAACTCACCCTTGTCTTCTCAAGATCTTGCTTTCTTTGAAGAAATTCATAAGAAACTGCTCATGATTAGATAAGAGAGTGTTATGATGACTCTGAAGATTGTCAGACTTGGACTGAAGTCTGTGAATATTTTCAGTCGAAGTTTTGGTGCGATCCATTTCTTCACCCAACATATCATCACTCTTGTCTAGCATGTTTTGAACCTTTTCAAAGGCCTTTTGTTGTTTCACAGCAATCTTAGCAAGTTTAGAGTTGCTAGGCTTGAGGTTTTCATCAGATTCATCCTCACTTGATTCAGAGGAGGGATATTTGAGTACCTTTGCACCCTTTGCCATGAAGCAATAGGTGGGAGCGTAGTCATCATCGTCGTCATCAGCCTTGTTGTGGAAGCCATTTTCCTCAGAGTTGAAGATGGACTTGCTGAAAAATGCAGCGGCGAGGGCTAGGCTCGCCACACCAGATTCTGACTCCTCAGATGCCTCCTCTTCCTCAATTTCCTCAGATTCAGCCTCAGAGTCCATTTCCTTGCCAATGAACGCCCGAGCCTTCTTGGAGCTGCTCTTCTTGTGATACGAAGACTTCGAGGATTTTGATGATGAGGACTTTGAAGATTTCTTCTTCTTTTTTGAGTCATCAGAACTGTAATCCTTGTATTTCTCCTTCTTTGATTCCTTTTCCCACTGAGGACAATCCTAAATGTAGTGATCAGGTTTCTTGCATTTGTGGCACAGGCTCTTCTTGTAGTCACGGGATGAGGAATCAGATCTTACGTCATCACTTCTTGAGGATTTTCCAAAACGACCACGCCTTGAGAATTTCTGGAATTTCCTCACGAGCATTGCTAGCTCCTGGCTCAGTTCTTCAGGATCACCAAGGCTGCTACCAGAATCCTCACCTTCAGATTCAGACACTACCTTGGCCTTCAGAGCGCGTGATCTACCATAGCTCGGTCCATAGAGGTCTCTCTTCTCTGCAAGCTGGAACTCATGAGTGTTTAGCCTCTCGAGGATATCAGCGGGATCAAC
>NW_025228602.1:3249-3955 GCF_018294505.1 Triticum aestivum | reverse complement strand
GGTTAAACCAAAATCACACAGAACAAGGGAGTACCTTGCTCTGTTACCAGTTGAAAGTGCGCAAGTCGACTAGAGGGGGGGTGAATAGGCGATTTTGATGAATTCTTCACTTAGGAATTTCAGGGTGAGGAAATTTCTAAGCGAGGAACTACTAGCAGCGGAATAAGTACTCAGATGCAAACATAACATAACAGAAGCACAGTCATCATGATGAAATGAAAAAAAGGCACAGAGTACAGAAAGCGTAAACACAGGATAAGCAGGCTGAAGACAAACTGACTGAAGAATTTGAACTGAGGAAATTGGGAAAGTCTTCAGTCAAAGTCTTCAAACAGTAACGATCAAGTACACAACACAGTAATGAGGAAATGGAAGGGTTGAGGAAATAGAACCAGTAGGCTTGGTGAAGACAATGATTTGGTAGACCAGTTCCAACTGCTGTGACAGTTGTATGTCTCGTTGGAGCGGCTAGGTATTTAAACCTGAGGACACACAGTCCCAGACACACAATCCTCACCGTATTCTCCTTGAGCTAAGGTCACACAGACCTCGCCCAATCACTCGTGGTTAGTCTTCAGGTGACTTCCAAACCTTCACAAACTCGGTCACTCGGTGATCCACAATTTCCTCTTGGATGCTCTAGACCATGACGCCTAACCGTCTGGAAGATGCACAGTCTTCAAAGGTAACAAGCGTCGGATCCACA
>NW_025228602.1:0-3239 GCF_018294505.1 Triticum aestivum | reverse complement strand
AGGAACAATCTCTTCAGTGATGCTCAATCACTTTGGGTTTGTAGGTGTTTGGGTTTGGGTTTTCCTCACTTGATGATTTCCGCTCAAAGTCCTCGGAGGATGGGATGCTCTCAATGACAAGTGTCAGTTTCTCTCGAAGCAGCCAACCAGCTAGTGGTTGTAGGGGGCAGCTATTTATAGCCTAGGGAGCAGCCCTACATGATAAGACATAAATTCCCTTCAATGATATGACCGTTAGGTGGGAAGATATTTTGGGACAGCTGGTGCATAGCACAGCAACGGTTGAAAATTTGAGGTTCAAATTCCTCAGGGCTATCATGTTCCTCGCTTGTAGGCAACCCGCACTGGCGAATTCCTAACTCCTCGGCCAGAACAAATTCCTCAGAGACCAGAAGAACTTCGTCTCAGTCACTGAAGAAATTTGACTGAAGTGTATGAGATTTCCAATGGCTTCACTCGAAGGGATTGGTAGGTGTAGGATTTTGAGATGAGCATCACATGGAAACTTTTCCTTAGTTTTTCCTCGACCCCCTTTAACAGTACGGTGTTTCCTATGACACAAGAAAGAGAAAATGAAACTATGAAAACAATAGTCTTCACGCTTCATATTCCTCGCATGAATACCAAGTCTTCAGGGTCACACCAATTTCTTCACTTCCAAAGTCTTCAGAAATCAAAAGTCTTCAGTTGAAGACATTCATTTTTAGGGGTCGACTTTCTCTGTAAATATCAAACTCTTCATAGACTTATAGACCTGGGTACACTCACAAACACATTAGTCCCTTAACCTATAAGTCTTAAATACACCAAAATCACTAAGGGGCACTCGATGCACTAACACTTTGTAATTATGCGCAATTTCCAAACTCTCCAAGGGTTCTTTTGCAAATAAAACTTTCAAGCCTCGTGTGTGCCGCTGCATCTTGGATCCAACGGCTTCCCGTTGCTCATATTAGGTGCTCCCCGTAGCTTAGTTAGCCGATACGGTGATACGAGCATCTAGGTCGTATGATCTGTGATCAGATGCCACATGTGTAGTACTTGTACTTTTTGCGCAATTCCCAAACTCTCTCAGGCGTATATTGCAAACACATTCAAACCTCCTACTGTGAGCCGTTAGATCTCCGTGAACTCATATCACCATAGAATCTACGGTGCGGGGGCACCTCATATTATCCAGTGCGAGAAAACATCAGGTGCTCTCGCAGCTTGGACACTACGGTGATACGAGCTTCAAGGTCATTTGATCTGAGATCCAATGGCATCTGAGCAGTCTTTGTGCTTGTAAGAAGTGGCTGAACTCTTTGGGGGCTTTTCTGCAAAAAAACATTCGAACCACCGAGGAGTTGTTGGGTCACAAATCCAACAGCTCCGAAGAGCTTGTATCACCAAAGCATCTAAGGTGTGGTAGCACATGATATTCTTGCATACAGGAGAATATGATGTCCTCCTTCATCTTAGATGCTACGGTGATACGAGCTTCGAGGTCGTTGGATATGGGATCCAAGGGCATCTGAGTCATTTTTGTACAAATTGTGTGCAATTCTCAAACTCATCAAGGTTTCCTGTAAAAATATTAAGACATCCTGTGAGCTCCTATATCTCAGATCTACAAGCTCCAAGGAACTCGTATCAGTATATAGCATCTAAGGTGTGGGGGCACATGATATTCTCCCGGGGAGGAGGGGGTGCAGAACCAATCGGTGTTTGGGATGGTGGGGACAAATATAATCTAAACAATCCTAAACACAGCTTCTCAATTTTATCTAAGGTCGAGGGGTTAACCCCCGACAATCTACATAGCTCCGCCTAAACACAACATTTGCATGTACTGTAGCACTAGACTTAATATTCATGTTTCAGTTTCCTGTTCATTTTGAATATTGAATTGAGGACCATGCATGTCTTACATTTTACTCCCTTCGTTCCTAAATATTAGTCTTTTTTGAGATTTCAAATGGACTGCCACATACAGATATATATATATATAGACATATTTTAGAGTGTAGATTCACTCATTTTGCTCCGTATGTAGTCACTTGTTGAAATCTCTAAAAGACTAATATTTAGGAACAAAAGGAGTATTTTTTAATTCGTGTCATACATGCATGGTTTGGAAAAATAGGTGCACTATACTTATTGGATTGTTGTTCTGTTCGTGTGTGTGTGTGTGAGGTCATATGCTTGACACATACAAAGTTTTCTCACCACCATACCCTTATCTTTCAAATTTGAATTTGCAATGAAAAACTTACTAGGGATACCATGAAATGTGAAATCCACGTTTAGATCACTATATCACAAACTCACTCTAATTCAAGAACTCGTCATAAATCAATTACCACGTTGATATTACTATTGGCAAGGAAAATACGGGCATTGTAATACACATAGATTTGTTCGGCAATTTAAAAGATTCATTTGTATACTCTAATGGTAGGACCCAACGGTGTACCAGCCAGACCTCGGCTCGTGTTGATCCTCAAAAAAACCGGGCTCGTGTTGATCCTCAAAAAAACCTGGCTCCTGTCCTTCTGGTGGCGTGCGTGGTACGCACATTAGCCAACCCCAACCAGTCAAGCCTCCGCGTTTTGAGTCGAAATATCTGGCGGCCAGAATTCCACCCCTAGGAAATTCCCCTCATGTCCCCAGTCCATAGTGACTACCGATGAACAATGGAGGGATGCTTTAGTAACTAGACAACGTTACCTACCGTGCGGAGCACGGTTCAATTCCCTCGGTCGCCGCTAGGTCACCCGTCAACTGCATTGCCTAGTACTAATAGGAGTACTACACCAGGATGAGCATAGAATTGAGCCCGTTTGTTCGTGCCTAGTACTTGACTTAATATATCAGGCAATGCACTGGTACGAAGGGATTATCCTTTTACTCTCCATATATAACTTGTCTGAAGTCTAACTAAGCAAAATGTTTGACCAAATCCTTTCTTAAGAAATACAACAGGAAAGATGTATCGCTTGAAAATTTATTGCATGATGCAGGTTATGATATTGTTTCGAATCCTGGATTTTAAATTTCACAAAATCCAAAAGTGACCAGAAATTCGTGAAACTGAGCATGGTCACGTGATATGGCACAAATATTCCTATGTAATTTTTTTCTTCAATTTGAGACAGGCTGCTTATGTGAAGTTGCACAAATGAAGAGCCAAGGTATTTTGGAACACAGACCTGTCATGTTAAGGCGAACGCTTTCACTATTGAAACCGTGGGCATTTA
>NW_025228601.1:39735-45284 GCF_018294505.1 Triticum aestivum | reverse complement strand
TTATGTTACTCTCCGCTATGACTAGTCTTATGGGAAAAGCTGGGGATGAGACAACTTATTTTTTTAAGACGCCAAAAGAACTAGCCATAGGAGTAGTATCTAGGGATCGAGTGTGCGAGATGAACTGGACAAATTAAATGCAGAGAGATGAAATGCAAAAAAGATAGAGGGGTGTGATGGTTTCTTGTCCGTTTATTTTACTAGGCCACTTATTACTGGGAGTGGTGGGGTTTTGTGATATGACAGCTTTACTGCCGCACCACGAGCGGGGTGGGAATCTCGTGCAGCGCCGCCTTCTACACTAGTACTACCCCTGTCGTGGCTTTTTAGCCCCCCATGTAATTTGACTGGAGATTTAACTAACAAAATGTTAGTCCATGTCAACAAAAAGTATATCGTTGGATTCATATTTGAACACGGTTTTCAATGATATAATTTTTTGTGACATGCATGAGCATTTATCATACTATATATAATGTTAGTTAAATTTATGGTCGTACTATATATAGTAAGGTGCCCGTGCGTTGCACCGAATAGTGAAATGCATTGACCGGGGAGTTGTTTATTTTGACAAAGTATGTGGGGGTCATCTCATGTGTGACGAGTATCGATAGGTTTCTTCGGATATTATTTCTTCTCTAAAGCTCACAAACATCCGGGTGAATAGTAAATATAGGCTAAATAGATAAAAAAAGTTTCTTTTGCAAACAAAAGCATTCAACTGTTCAACCTGCATCCAAAACTTGTGAAGAAATAACGCTTATTGTGCTTTGCAAGAAATGATCTTTAAGAATTATTTTTTGAGTATTGATTTTGTTTATTTTTTCTAGACCACCATGAATGTAAATCAGGATGACTTGGAAGGGGCAGAGGAGATGTAAGAAATGGTTCATCTTAAGTCTTTCGCTGTTACTATAGTAAAAATTCACAACTAATCTCATAAATGGCAAGCGAGAACTCTAATGGAGCAAAAGCATACATGGAAGATTCTAGACTAAACCATAAATGGATACACTTTTATTCAAGCATGATACTATAATAGAGCAAGATCATGCATGGAAGTTTCTATACTATATAAATAAGAAGTCTCCACATGCTTAGGCAGCGGCTTACATTGAGCGAAGACTAATGATGAACAGTTGACTTGGTAATGCATATGACCAGGTGAACCTCCTTGGAGTCCCCGTGCATCATCTTGGGGTGAAAATCATACCAGGCGTCTTCCATGTCCACATTGCCGGGAACGGAGCAGCTCGACACAGTCCCAGTCAGTGTGATGGAGGTGGCGTTGGCGCCCTCGTACTTCGAAGGGGTAGTAACAGTGAGCACGCACCCGTATAGCGGCCTTGTGTCAGCGTCAGCGGCATTGCCCCTGACGCACACTACAAAGACAGGGCGGCGGCCTACGTGGGCCTTGCCAGTGCCCACGGCCAAGAGGAATACGTTGTCGTCCTCCTCCGCGACTAGCAGGCGGCGGTGATCGTCCAGTTACTCCGGCATAGCAAACGGGTAGCACATCGCGTACTTGATGTTCACCGCCGCGGGCCAGTAGTGATTGACGAACGGTGTTGTGAGGTGATCCACGAGGCTGGCCGACGATCCCTCAAATGGCGGAGTGCACTCATAGCAGTAGTAGGGTGCGTGCACGCATCTGGAACTATGCTCAGCCAGCGAGTGCTGGTCGATGTACCTCTCGCAGCCGAAACTCTTATAGACGCAGGGCACCTTGCAAGCATCGACCAGGCTGTCCATGAAATGGGAGTGGTTGTATGGGACGTTGTGCCTACCGAATGGAGCGCAGGAGGGAGTGGATGTAGGGGACATTGCGCTCGCCGAATGGAGCGTAGGAGTAGAACACGAAGCAGTAGATGGTGTCCTTACTAGCACTCCCTCTGTTTCTCTACTCTCTACTTTCTCTACTTCTCTACCTTCTTTCTCTCTACTTCTCTACTCTTATAAAAAACAAAGTTGGTGATGATGGTGTGCCTACCATCCTGCAATATAGGCCGTCCGATCTATATCTGACGGATAGGAAGGAAACTGTGGCAATTTTGCAAAAAGATACCCACACCCTCTCCACATTTGCGAATAAGGCATTGCCTTGTTCATCCTTATCTCCCACAACCTCATTGTTGAGAAATTAAAAAGGAAGTCTCTGGAACAATCTAGCATGGTGGCCGCTGCCGGCGTCGTCCATCCCCATGCCTCCACCCAGTCCGACCACCAGTCACCACCACGCCCCACTCGTCCTCACCTCATCTCTCATCTTTCTCGAGATATCATGTTTTTGATGAAATTCTCGAGATACCATTTTCCGATGAAATTCTTGATATATCATTAGTTTTTACACATGGGATTACTCCTGCATGGGTCAATCACAACAGGTGTTTTGTAAAAAAATGCATCTTGATGTTCCGTGCAATGCACGGGCATCTTACTAGTTTGCATATAATTCCAAACACCACGTTGACAAGTTCTTTTCCCATTTTACAACTATGTTAGTATATTGTTACTGGTCAGCCAACGCAAGTTGTAGCCCCGGGTGTTTTAACCTTTTTAGTAATGATATATGGTGATTGTTCGCCATGAGCCCAATCCTGGTGAATCTCACATAACCGTCAGATTTCCATCCGATGGTGGCCTGTTTTTAAGCCATAGTATTTGACAAAACAGCCACCCTTACACACGTACTATAACTGCGCCACGGGTGTTTGAAACTGCCATGTCTCCCAGTGAACGTTTGCTGGGGATTGGAGTTAGCACCGATGGTGGTTCGTAGTCCTTCCACGATCGAGCATTGAAGTTTGTAACTATTTTGGGATATACTACTCCGGTGCTAGTAGTAGAGCAGAGTCCTACTCCACTATATGCAAACTAGGGCATAGTAGTAGGTACTGTAGTTTATTGTACTAGTATTGTGATCACTCAAGCAAGTTGTCTGGCATCGATAGGACCCTACGCTGCTGGGATGTGTCTCGTAAGTCAAGCGGCGTGTTGTTGTAATCATGACCTGTCCACTTCCCTCAGCACATATTCTCTTCTCCATCCTCGTCCGCACATAATCGTCCAATCTTCCATCCCCACTAGGCGCCTACCCCCTCTTCCGAAACCCAAGCACTGACAATGGCAGAAGCGAGCAGCGTCCTCGAAAGAGTGGCTGGAATTCGCTCCTCACAGAGGTAATCAAGCTCATTGTTTCATGTGTGGACAATCTCAGTACCATGCCGCTCGCCGCGTGCTCATCAGGGTTGTACCGTTTACTCAAAGCCCTCAGGCCAGAGCTTTTTAAGCCAACTCCATGCATGTTGATGCCGCCTGATCTTCAGAAATGGCGTGTCACGCAACATAACAATCGTAGGGTGACAAGCATCAACCCCCTCGACTGTGATCCGATCCCCGTCACCCTCAACTACAATAACGGTTTGTACTGGGCCGGCATGAACACGTCTTGGATGGTGCTCGTCGATGGTTGCGGCAGTTGGATGCTCGTGGACGTCTACACTCGGCGATTGATCCCCTTCTTTCGATTAACACTACACTGCTTTGGCACCGCAGCCCAGAATACTCGGAATCTTACAGTAGCCAACATGATACCAAGTTTGATTTTCTCAAGGTTGTAATCTGCCAAGTGCCCACAAGATCTGCGAATTATAAAGACATCAGGCTAATTGCGTTCTTGAACAGTTCTCTGGCCTATCTGACAGGTCACTGTGGTAAGTGGATAAATCTGCACATCCATTACAGGATCATACATCCTCCATGGTTCTCTGATGCCATTGAACACAAGGGCACGCCATGGACTCCTTCTATGGCTGGACGTATTGCTGGCCTACTCCAGTCATCGCTACAAACGGCTGTTACAGCAGTATGTTACTTTCCTATGATATCATGATGGCTTGCTTATATTACTGTCAACATTTACTGAAAAATATTCATGCTCATAACATGCCATTCTTAAGATTAACTACAGTTATAGCCCTTTTTTATTTGACTCCAACTTGATATGTTGTTGTAGGCCGCCTGGTGTCCCTACCCTTCCTAATCCCAGAACCTTTCAAAGAAAAGCGGCATGGCAGTTGCAGGTGGTTCCTTTCTCGATCAGATGACGGCGAATGATTGATGATCGTTCACATGTACCGGACGTGTTGTTTCGCAGAATACAATCACAGTCACTACAAGGTCTTTGAGTAGGAACCCAGCTTCTCTCGGCCTTAAGGAATTTTTGAGTGGATGTTGGTAAGTAGCCTTGGTACACGCTCTCTATTTTTCAGACTAAATTATTTGATTAACCAGGAGATAACCGACGGCAAGGATCATGATGGTAGCGCGATTTCGTTCATCAGGCAAAACTGTGTGTACACAATGTACCATGCATCTCTCCATGCACCATACCCTGATATGTGCCGCCACGCTTTGCGGTCCAAAGTAGGAGAGAGGGTCACAAGTATCAGACTTTGACCAGCTGGCTGGAGTTTCCCCCATCAGGCACCCATCTGCTTCAAGCCGTCAGCCAATCTCCACAGCTTAATAAATAGTAACGTCTAACTGAGCCAGTTAGTTAGATGCATACACTTGGTGTGGTAGGATCTTTATTTAGTTTGATGCATACAATTGTTATTTTTTGGTAGCCCTTTTGTAATGATGGCTGATGTTTGGTTTGAAAGAGAGAGTTGCGTCTTTACTCTTCTGGCCCGCTTACTGCTTCTGTTGCACCCCCAACCCTGGTTGTTACTGCTGCTATTTTCAATGTACAATCAGTAGTATATTTCGTCTGTTGCTTAAATAAATGTGTTGTTAGAACGACAAAGACAATGTTTTGGAAGACGTTCCATGGTCCGATCCTTTAGTGCCCCATACGTAGTGCATACTATTTTTGGTAAGAAACACACTTTCCACTTGTGGATAACATGCAGCCCACTGATGAAGGCCCAATAAAGGAACCCATAATTAACTGGAAGGGAGGCTCTCACATGAATCCGGCCCAGGTACATCCTCATGGTCCCCTAAACATAAATAAGTAAATAAATAAATCTAAAAGCTCATGCACCAGTTCTTTAAATTTACGATTCAAAAGTCAAAATTTAATAGGACGATATTATTTCCTATGAGGGTGTCATTACATTCAGTCGATATTATTCTTAGGCAAAGATAGCGACCAGTCTTTTTTCTCCCACCATTTTCTTCCTGCAATGAGTGGACCCATGCAAATCATAGTAAACGTCGTAAATAGTTCCGGTCCATTATTATTTTTTGATAAGAATGCCTAACCCATCCCAACACATTGGCGACACCACATTATCCCAGGGCTTCTGAATGTTCTCGGTTTCACACCTCAAGAAAAAAATTGTCTAAAAAACCTCAAGAAGAAAAAGGTGCTCCGCAACATTTTACAGTAAGTTCTAGCCATATAAAATTAATCCTTATAATCCAACATAATGAGTTTTTGTGTCAGACCGGTCCAGCCACCAAAACCAAACCTGCGCTGGTGGGAGCGCCTGTTCCCGCCTTCAATGGCTTCTTGCACTGCTGTGCACGCATCGCCGCCCTAT
>NW_025228601.1:37267-38384 GCF_018294505.1 Triticum aestivum | reverse complement strand
GTTCCCTGAAATGCTAGCCAAGCCATCCCTTTACTCCCCTCCGACATCTGATACATCTCCAACGTATCTATAATTTTTGATTGTTCCATGTTTTTACATTATCAATCTTGGATGTTTTATAATCATTTTATATCATTTTTTGGTACTAACCTATTGACATAGTGCCAAGTGTTGTTTTTTCATGTTTTTACATCACAAAAAATCAATACCAAATGGAGTCCAAATGCCGCGAAACTTTACAGAGATTTTTTATGGACCAGAAGACACATAATGGGCACTGGCTGCGCCTGGGGGTGCTCTGAGGAGAGCACAACCCACCAGGGCGAGCCAGGAGGCCCAGGCGCGCCCTGGTGGGTTGTGCCCACCTTGGGTGCCCCCGAACCACCTCTTTGCTCCATAAATACCCTAATATTCCCAAAACCCTAGGGGAGTCGACGAAATATTGATCCAACCGCCGCAGAGTCCAGAATCACCAGACACAACCTAGACACCATCTCGGATGGGGTTCACCACCTCCATTGGTGCCTCTCCGATGATGCGTGAGTAGTTCTTTGTAGACCTTCGGGTTCGTAGTTAGTAGCTAGATGGCTTCCTCTCTCTCGTTGAATTCTCAATACAATGGTCTCTTGGAGATCCATATGATGTAACTCCTTTGCAGTGTGTTTGTTGAGATCTGATGAACTTTGAGTTTATGATCAGTTATATATTTTTATATCCATGAAAGTATTTGAGTTTCTTTGATCTCTTATATGCATGGTCTCTTATAGCCTCGTATTTTTTCTTTGATATTTGGGTTTTGTTTGGCCAACTTGATCTATTTATCTTGCAATGGGAAGAGGTGCTTTGTAGTGGGTTCAATCTTACGATGCTTGATCCCAGTGATAGAAGGGGAAATGACACGTATGTATCATTGCTACTAAGGATAAAATGATGAGGTCTATCTCTTCATAGATAGATCTTGTCTACATCATGTCATCATTCTTATTGCATTACTCCATTTCTCCATGAACTTAATACACTAGATGCATGCTGGATAGCGGTCGATGTGTGGAGTAATAGTAGTAGATGCGGGAAGGAGTCGGTCTACTAATCTTGGACGTGATGCCTATGTAATGAT
>NW_025228601.1:31217-36827 GCF_018294505.1 Triticum aestivum | reverse complement strand
ATCTATCAACCTACTACAATTTATCTCACGTCCGTTTGCCAATTTTTGGCACCGCTACCCGAAAGGGATTGACAACCCCTTTTACACGTCGTGTTGCGAGTAGTTGTTATTTGTGTGCAGGTGTTGTTTACGTCGTGTTGCTTGGTTCTCCTACTGGTTCAATAACCTTGGTTTCACATCTGAGCAAAATACCTACCGCCGCTATGCTGCATCATCCCTTCCTCTTTGGGGAAATACCGACATAGCTTCAAGCAACATCAAAAGGAATTTCTCGCGCCGTTGCCGAGGAGGATCTTCAACATATACCAGGTTCCTAATCACAAATCTCATCTCCTCGCAATTTACATTATTTTCCATTTGCCTCTCGTTTTCCTCTCCCCCACTTCACAAAAATTTGTCGTTTTATCCGCCCCTCTTTTCCGTTTGCCGTTTTCTTGCCAGATCTATCCTTTGCTTGCAATCATGAGTGATTTCGGTATGGCACCAATAGATGATGGCCTAACTCCTAATATTGGACATACGGGCAATCTGGATGTTAAAACTTTTATCTTGGGGCAAGGGAACGTTATGGGAAAAGGAGGTATCCAAGAATTGTTTCAATTGTGTTGGGAATCTAAGTCTTGATGATGCTCCTATACTCAAAACTACTATATCTTATGCGGATGTTATTTCAGCACTAGTTCTAAAACTTGAAAGTAAATTATTCGTACCCATCCTACTTTGCAAAGATTTTTTTAGCTTCCCGTTATAAAGAATCCTAGGGCTAAAAAGATGGCCACCCTTGTCCTTATGAATGAATTTGATTACATAATACGGGAAGCTAGGGAAATTTTTGATTTTTATGGTATGAATCATGAAAAACCTGTGATAGATCAAATTCTTTACAATACTGACTATGCTTTAAGACATTTTCTTGGGGATAATAAAATCTTTGATGAGAATCTTTAAAAGGAAGTCCCCGTTTTAGATATAATCCAACAAGTTTTCAATAATGTTAATCAACATTACTCTTGGATTGTTGCGGGGAATCAAAAAGGTTATGATGAACACCAAATTAGGAATGCTAAGGTTTCTATGGATAATATGTTTTATGTTGTGTTTACAAAACCACATGATGAAAACACCTCTAAGAAAGTTAATAAGAAGGATGACAGAACTTAGATCCTTGCTTTATGCCTAGCTAAGGGCGTAAAACTATAGCGCTTGTTGGGAGGCAAACCAATGAATAAAATTTATTTTTGCTTTTTTGCTTCCTGTTTTTGAGTGTTAGCACAATTATGATACTGTGATGATTGTGTTTTTTACATTTTAATTAGTGTTTGTGCCAAGTAAAGCCTTTAGGATCTTCTTCGGTGATAGTTGTTTGATCTTGCTGAAAAAACAGAAACTTTTGTGCTCGCGAAAATAACTCTAATTTTTAACCAGAGGGCGATAAAATACCCATTCCTTCTGCAGTAGATCAATATACAAATTGTACACGTCGTCCTAGTTTTTCAGAATTTTTGGAGTTACAGAAGTACTCGAAATAGTCAGATTGCTACATACTGTTCTGTTTTGACAGATTCTGTTTTCTTTGCGTTGTGTACTTGTTTTGATGGCTCTATGGTTTTCTTTGATGAGTTTTTGCCATAGAAAAAATGGACTACAATAGATACAATGCAAAAACAAAATATGAGTTGGTTTGATACATCACTTATAGTAGTGATTTATTTTCTTATACTAACGGATCTCACGAAGGTTTTGTTGAGTTTTGTGTGATTGAAGTTTTCAAGTTTTGGGTTATCTTACGATGGATGAAGGAATGAGTAAGAAGAGCCTAAGCTTGGGGATGCCCCAGCATCCCCCGCTATTATCAAAAAGGGAGCAAGCAACTAAGCTTGGGGATGCCCCCGAGTGGCATCCCCTCTTTCTTCTAACGACCATCGGTATTTTACTCGAAGCTATATTTTTATTCGTCACATACTATGTGTTTTGCTTGGAGCGCCTTGTATGATATGAGTCTTTGCTTGTTTTATTTTGTGTTCTGAGTCTTGATTCCTTACTGGATACACCTATTTGAGAGAGCCAAAATTATGTCATGACTTGTTAGAATTGCTCTCTATGCTTCACTTAAATCTTTTATGAGCTATGGACTTGCTCTAGTGTTTCACTTATATCTTTTTTGAGCACGTTGTGCTTTAGTATTTTTGAAGAAATGCTCTCTTGCTTCACTTATATTTATTTGGGAGTTAGAAAAAAATTCAAGAAATTCTCTCTTGCTTCACTTAAATTAATTTGAGATAAAGAACTTTTATGCTCATGATCTTCACTTATATTTGTTTGAGCTTGTCAAAAGCAACATATGAAAATTAGTTCCAAAGTTATAGATATCCAAGAAGGGTGTAATAAAAACTTTCATGAAGATCATTGGACAAAATAAACTTGATTCTTAGTAATAGTTTTGAGATATGATGATGTGATATGTGAGTTATGTTGATGCGTAATTATGCTTTAGTAAGAATATTCGTGTTAAGGTTTGTGATTCCCTATGCAAGCACGAAAGTCAATAATTATTCAATGAAATTATATCCTACTTGTGGTGCATTATTCGGTGTTAATTATGCTTAATGCTTGCTTATGAGATTATTCGTTTCTTGTTTGATCGCTTCTCATTATTTTCCTAGCCTTCACTTTGCAGTAAGTATGATCTCTACTTGTGCATCCAAAAACCTTTAAACCAGTTTTGCCACATGAGTCCACTATATCGGTATTCTTTTGTAGTTCTAAGCAAATTTGTATGTGCCATCTCTAATTTTCAAAATAAACTTCTCTTTTTGTGTGTTCGTTTCGCTCGCAGAGTGGTGAGGGGTGGCTAATATTTTACATGCTAGATGTGTTATTCTCATGATGAGTGTTCATTCAATTGTCATTGCACGAGAGTAAGACAAAGGTATTAGGGATGCCCAGTCCCGAAATGAAAAATGAATTTACTTTATGTTGTCAAATAATAAATTCCTTGGAAAGTGTTGGTATGCAAGGCACCCATGGATATGGTTAGCCATGGAAAGTGAAAGTATGGTGGAAAAAGGAATAAACTTTATTTTCTGTTTGGGAACCGCCTATGATATATCTAGCATGGAAAGTGTTGTGAACTCTAAGTCATTTTCGTTGGTGGGATGGATACACCTCCCAAAATATTTTTATCTCTAAGTTTTTCGCTTTGAGCTCTAGCACCTCTACAAATCCCTACTTTCCTCTGCAAAAGGCCTTTCTTTTACTTTATGCAATTTTTATTTTTGAATTTGAGTCTCCATTTTCTCTTATAAAAGCACCAACTAGGAGGCAACATGATCATACTTGAGTATTGGGTGTAGTTAATATGCGAGTGTGTTTCATGAATGTATCAATGGTTGAGCATGATGGGCCAGGGATAGCTTATTTTAGCATTGATATTTTGAAAGACATGGTTGCTTGTTGATATGCTTGAGTATTTAAGTTATCATGTCAACACTAGACTATTGCTTTGAAAAATATAATAGTCCAAGTGTCCATGCTATAAAGAAAAGAAATATGATATGACATGTTAGGCAGCATTCCACATCAAAAATTTTGTTTTTATCACTTATCTACTCGAGGACGAGTAGGAGTTAAGCTTGGGGATGCTGATACATTTCCAACGTATCTATAATTTTTGATTGTTCCATGTTGTTATATTATCAATCTTGGATGTTTTATAATCATTTTATAGTTATTTTATATCATTTTTTGGTACTAACCTATTGACATAGTGTCATGTGTCAATTGCTGTTTTTTACATGTTTTTACATCGCAGAAAATCAATACCAAATGGAGTCCAAATGCTGCGAAACTTTTTTATGGACCAGAAGACACGTAATGGGCCCTGGCTGGGCCTGGGGGTGCTCCGAGGAGAGCACAACCCACTAGGGCACGCCAGGAGGCCCATGCGCGCCCTGGTGGATTGTGCCCACCTTAGGTGCCCCCACCGGACCGCCTCTTTGGTCTATAAATACCCCAATATTCCCAAAACCCTAGGGGAGTCGGTGAAATATTGATCCAGCCGCCGAAGAGTCTAGAATCACCCGATCCAATCTAGACACCATCTCGGATGGGGTCCACCACCTTCATTGGTGCCTCTCCGATGATGCGTGAGTAGTTCTTCGTAGACCTTCGGGCCCGTAGTTAGTAGCTAGATGGCTTCCTCTCTCTCACTGTATTCTCAATACAATGGTCTCTTGGAGATCCATATGATGTAACTCTTTTTGTGGTGTGTTTGTTGGGATCTGATGAACTTTGAGTTTATGATCAGTTATATCTTTTTATATCCATGGAAATATTTGAGTTTCCTTGATCTCTTTTATGCATGATCTCTTATAGCCTCGTATTTCTTCTCCAATATTTGGGTTTTGTTTGGCCAACTTGATATATTTATCTTGCAATGGGAAGAGGTGCTTTGTAGTGGGTTCGATCTTACGCTGCTTGATCCCAGTGACAGAAGGGGAACTGACACGTATGTATCGTTGCTACTAAGAATAAAATGATGGGGTCAATCTCTATATAGATAGATGTTGTCTAGATCATGTCATCATTCTTATTGCATTACTCCGTTTCTCCATGAACTTAATACACTAGATGCATGCTGGATAGTGGTCGATGTGTGGAGTAATAGTAGTAGATGCAGGCAGGTGTCGGTCTACTAATCGGACGTGATGCCTATGTAATGATCATTGCCTGGATATCGTCATGATTATTTGAAGTTCTATCAATTGCCCAACAGTAATTTGTTCACCCACCATTTGCTATTTTTCTCGAGAGAAGCCACTAGTGATACCTATGGCCCCTGGGTCTCTTTCTCATGTATTTGCCTTTGCGATCTACTTTTCCTTTGCATTTATTTTCAGATCTACTAAACCAAAAATACAAAAATACCTTGCTGCAATTTATTCTTATTTATTTTATTTGGCGTTCGATCTATCAATCTACTACAATTTATCTCACGTCCGTTTGCCAATTTTTGGCACCGCTACACAAAAAGGATTGACAACCCCTTTTACACATTGGGATGCGAGTAGTTGTTATTTGTGTGCAGGTGATGTTTATGTTGTTTTGCTTGGTTCTTCTACTGGTTCGATAACCTTGGTTTCACATCTGAGGGAAATACCTACCACCGTTGTGCTGCATCATCCCTTCCTCTTTGGGGAAATACCAACATAGCTTCATGCGACATCAACATCTTATTCTTCTCCGGTGACGGCGGCCTACCACGCACCAGAACTAGTGAATCCTCGTACTCCCCTCTGCCTATGGCCATACTGCCGCATGTTCCCTAGCACCTGTTCATTCCCGTCTGAGGCCTCGCCGTCGTCCTCTGCCTTGGTGCGCTCGCAACGGCGCCGCCATCCGGCCCTGTCAACATAGTGAATTGGGAGAGGACTGTAGTTGTGAGTATGACAGTACGGACCCACCAGGTCCACTCCCGAACACAAGCAAGCGCCTCTTTTACTACTCAGATGCACCCCTCGTATTTTTACTCTAGTCCACCCTGCTGATATCTGGGACCCACATCATTGTCAACGTATAGTCAATTAATGATAGAATTGCACAACTTTTTTT
>NW_025228601.1:28873-30080 GCF_018294505.1 Triticum aestivum | reverse complement strand
GCATATTTTTATTTCAAAGTTTTAACCCTGGCACTGACCAGAAAATGGCCAGCAATTCTAAAAATGGAAAATGGGCTGCAATAAATTCCATATGAATTAGCCAATAAGATGTAAATTATAAAAATAATAGCAAATGGGTTGTACACGCCACAGATTTCGAGGCTGATTTGTTTACGCAAGGCTTTGTTAGTAAACATACGATTCTAGCAGCAGTGACTGTTGGATGTCCATCCAACGGCCGACGTGCTTCTTCAATCTCTAATCTTCCAGCTCCATTTGCCTAAACCAGCGCCGGTGGGACTTCCTGCTTCGTCCTCTTATGGTCGGCTATGATGCCGTGCAGGCTTCACCGGCCCACCCTACTCCCTCCACTGGCCTGGCCATCCCTCTACCCACCCGCACCTCCTGTTATTCTCCAGTGATGGAAGCCTCACGCCGCAGCCGAACCAGTCAACCTTCATACTCTCCACAGCGTGAGCATCCACTGCTGTGTCTTCGCCGGCTCCGAGTCGTTCCATTCCTAGGCCTCACCGTCGTCCACCGTGTTGGTGCTCTAGGCGTGGCGTGCTCAACATTCAACAAATGACAGCCATCAGAATAGGGATGTACATGGAGAGGTTGACAATATGGACCCCCATGGTCCATGGCCGCATGCAAGCAACTGCCTCCTTATTACGCAAAAAAATGATTCCTCCCACTGACATCTGGGGCGCTGTCACGCCCTCGATGCGGCTATATCTCCCATGTGTCGAAGCACGACTTAGAGGCATAACCGCATTGAAAGCAATGTCGCAAGTGAGGTAATCTTAACACAACCCATGTGATACATAAGGGACAGAGATACATAGTTGGCTTACAATCGCCACTTCACACAATACATGAATAAAGCATTACATCAACCAGTTACAATCAAGGTCTGACTATGGAACCAAAATGAAAGAAGACTACCCCAAATGCTACATAGATCCCCGATCGTCCCGACTGGGCTCCACTACTGATCAACTGGAAACGGAACAACACAAAGGACAAGATCTTCATCGAGCTCCTCCTTGAGCTTGGTTGCGTCACCTGCTCGGTAATATCGGCACCTGCAAACTGGTTTTGGAAGTATCTGTGAGTCACGGGGACTCAGCAATCTCACACCCTCGCGATCAAGACTATTTAAGCTTATGGGTAAGGTAAATGTATGAGGTGGAGCTGCAGCAAG
>NW_025228601.1:27697-28776 GCF_018294505.1 Triticum aestivum | reverse complement strand
GACTAGCATTTATGGTGGCTAACATACACAAATGAGAGTGAGAAGAGAAGGCAAAGCATGAACGAGAAACTATGATCAAGAAGTGATCCTAGAACAACCTACGTCAAGCATTACTCCAACACCGTGTTCACTTCTCGAACCCCACCGAGAAGAGACCATCACGGTAACACACGCGGTTGATGTATTTTAATTAAGGTCAACTTCAGGTTTTCTACAACCGGACATTAACAAATTCCCATCTGCCCATAACCGCGGGCACGGCTTTCGAAAGTTCAAATCCCTGCAGGGGTGTCACAACTTAGCCCATCACAAGCTCTCACGGTCAACGAAGGATATTCCTTCTAGCGGGAAGACCCGATCAGACTCGGAATCCCAGTTACAAGACATCCTCGACAATGGTAAAACAAGTCCAACAAGACCACCCGCTGTGCCGATAAATCCCGATAGGAGCTGCACATATCTCGTTCTCAGGGCACACCGGATAAGCTAAGCGTACGGGAGCCAACGTAACCCAAGTTGCCAAGGGACGACCCCACACGGTGCTCTGGGTTGGACCAACACTTAGAGAAGCACTGGCCTGGGGGGGTTAAAATAAGATGACCCTTGGGCTGGCCGACCCAAGGGAAAGAAAAAGGCTAGGTGGCAAATGGTAAAACCAATGTTGGGCCTTGCTGGAGGAGTTTTATTCAAGGCGAACTGTCAAGGGGTTCCCATTATAACCCAACCGCGTAAGGAACGCAAAGTCCGGGAACATAACACCGATATGATGGAAACTAGGGCGGCAAGAGTGGAACAAAACACCAGGCATAAGGTCGAGCCTTCCACCCTTTACCAAGTATATAGATGCATTAATTAAATAAGAGATATTGTGATATCCCAACAAGTAAACATGTTCCATCAAGCAACAACATCTCCATGTTCCAACAAGGAACAAACTTCAATCTTCACCTGCAACTAACAACGCTATAAGAGGGGCTGAGCAAAGCGGTAACATAGCCAAACAACGGTTTGCTAGGACAAGGTGGGTTAGAGGCTTGGTTCAACAATATGGGAGGCAGGATAAGCAAGTGGTAGGTATC
>NW_025228601.1:16240-27687 GCF_018294505.1 Triticum aestivum | reverse complement strand
GAGTCCATGAAGAACACAAATGGACGTAGTCGAACGAATCCTCACAAACGCGACGTTATCGGAACCAACCCGAAGAAGCACACCGGAAAGAAGCAAACAACATAGTAAACAACCCTCACATAATCATGGCATGATGCACAAACAAGTATGATGCATGTCCGGATTAAAGAGGCATGGCATGGCAAAGTGCACAAGCAATCCTACAAATTAAGTGGAGCTCAATATGCAACTCCGTTGCATATTGACGGAACACCACATCAATTATTTAGTTCACTCTCCGTTAGGTACTCAACAATATTAAATGTTGGTTAACATGGCAAGAGGTGAAGCATAACAAAACTATACCATTTAAACAATTTAAATGAGGCCGGATATAACAAACAACAAATCCGGTAAATCCCCATATGCATTAGCAATTTATTGTAACAACAATTTTAAACATCTTAAAGTTGTTAACATGATGCGGATGACATGTTCAAGTTTATGCAATTATAAGAAAAGTTGACAAGAGCATATTAAGAAGCATTCGTCATCGTGGCGGAAATGAAAAGGGGAGGCACGACAACGATAACGAAACGGTGCCACGGCAATGTTCCGGTTCCTGTAACTCGATTGAGATCCCGGTGCAAAGAAAGTGTGACGGGAGCGTGACATGCCATAGAAGGTGGGGTGCTCCCGATTACCGGGTTCCGACAGGTTAGTGGCATGGAAACGAGTGACAAAACGGACATGGTTCGAACATGAGCATCTCAAACATCGCAAGCATTCGTTCACGGACGTCGTCTCGGGGTTATACCTTTGAAGCGTGCATTATCGAAGGGGTTCCAGTTTGATGCGGTGTAGGGGAAGTAGACGTTCCGCGACGGTAGTCGAAGTAGTTGTTCTCGTTTCGTAGTTGTTCGGGGTCACGACACGGAACTTGACGTACACGGGGTCTTCAGCGATGGTCGTGGTACATGTTTCGTAGACGTTCGGGCGGCGGTAGTGGGACACTGAGGGAGTCCTGGATTAGGGGGTGTTCAGGTAGCCGGACTATACCTTCAGCCGGACTCCTGGACTATGAAGATACAAGATTGAAGACTTCGTCCCGTGTCCGGATGGGACTTTCCTTGGCGTGGAAGGCAAGCTTGGCAATGCGGATATTCAAGATCTCCTACCATTTTAACCGACTTTATGTAACCCTAACCCTATCCGGTGTCTATATAAACCGGAGGGTTGTAGTCCATAGGCAATCAACTCCATATACAACAATCATACCATAGGCTAGCTTCTAGGGTTTTAGCCTCCTTGATATCGTGGTAGATCTACTCTTGTACTACCCATATCATCAATATTAATCAAGCAGGACATAGGGTTTTACCTCCATCAAGAGGGCCCGAACCTCGGTAAAACATCGTGTTCCCTGCCTCCTGTAACCATCCGGCCTAGACGCACAGTTCGGGACCCACTACCCGAGATCCGCCGGTTTTGACACCGACATTGGTGCTTTCATTGAGAGTTCCTCTGTGTCGTCGCCTTTAGGCCCGATGTCTCCTTTGATCATCAACAACGATACGGTCCAGGGTGAGACTTTTCTCCCCAGACAGATCTTCGTCTTCGGCGGCTTCGCTCTGTGTGCCAATTCGCTCGGCCACCTGGAGCAGATCGAAAGCTATGCCCCTGGCCATCAAGTCAGGTTTGGAAGCTTAAACTACACGGCTGACATCCGTGGAGACTTGATCTTCGACGGGTTCGAGCCACGGCCAAGCGTGCCGCACTATCTCGAGGGGCATGATCTAGCTCTGCCCCCGGACAGTGTCCCGGAGGCCGCACACGCATCGGTTATGACCCCTAACTCGGAGCCTACTGCGCCAATCAAGGATGAGCGGTTGGACGTCACCTCGGGGGCTGCGATCCCAAAAGTGATCGAGCCAAACGCTAGCCCCGCACTCTGCATGACCCGTGACTCTGAGGATCCGGACTCCTCTCCGGACTCCGAACCCCCCGCGCCCCTGCCAATCGAATCCGATTGGGTGCCGATAATGGAGTTCACCGCCGCAGACATCTTTCAGCATTCGCCTTTTGGCGACATCCTGAATTCTCTTAAGTCTCTCTCTTTATCAGGAGAGCCCTGGCCGGACTACGGTCAGCGAGGGTGGGATACGGGCGATAAGGAAATTCAAAGCCCACCCACCACCCACTTTGTAGCCACTGTCGACGATCTAACCGACATGCTTGACTTCAGCTCTGAAGACATCGACGGCATGAACGACGATGTAGGAGACGAACAGGAACCAGCACCTGTAGAGCGCTGGAAGGCCACCTCGTCATATGACATATATATGGTGGATACTCCAAAAGATGGAGATGGCGATGGAACAGTGGGGGATGACGCCCCCAAGAAACAGCCAAAGCGCCAGCGTCAGCGGCGCCGCTCTAAATCCCGCCAAAGCAAAAACGGTGATTCCGGCACGGGAGATAATACTACCCCGGATAGCGCCGAAGAACACCCACCTCAGCAAGATTCGGCACAGGAATATGGAGAAGCCAACCCTCATGAAAGAACGGCAGACTGAGAGGTCGAGGATGATAACCATACGCCTCCCTCCGAAGACGAGGCAAGCCTCGATGACGACGAATTCGTCATACCATCAGACCCCGCCGAACAAGAGCGTTTTAAACGCAGGCTTTTAGCCACAGCAAGAAGCCTCAAGAAAAAGCAGCAACAGCTTAGAGCTGCCCAAGATTTGCTAGCTGACAGATGGACTGAAGTCCTTACGGACGAAGAGTATGAACTCGAACGCCCCTCCAAGAGTTACCCGAAGCGCAGGCCACTACCCCGATCAGAGGAGGAAGCACCTACATCACCAGCACATGACATGGCAGACCGGCCACCTCACGGCCGTGACAGAGAGGCCTCTCGGCCCTCCACCCAAGCCATGCCCCGATGCCGCTCAACTAAGGCACGGGAAAATGCGCCCGACCTGCGAGACATACTGGAGGATAAGGCAAGACAAACAAGATCGATCTACGGATCGCGCAGGCGCCCTATGACATGTGACAATGATCTTCACTCCGGATACAACAAATCCGGCCGGGTCGAACACAACAGACATAGCTCTTCCAAGCTGCGTCATGATATAGCCCAGTACAGAGGCGCCGCACACCCGCTATGCTTCACGAATGAAGTAATGGATCATAAAATCCCAGAGGGTTTCAAACCCGTAAACATCGAATCATACGATGGCACAACAGATCCGGCGGTATGGATCAAGGATTATCTCCTTCACATCCACATGGCACACGGCGATGATCTACACGCCATCAAATACCTCCCGCTCAAACTTAAAGGACCGGCCCGGCATTGGCTTAACAGCTTGCCAGAAGACTCAATCGGTTCTTGGGAGGACCTGGAAGCCGCATTCCTCGACAACTTCCAGGGCACTTACGTGCGACCGCCAAATGCCGACGACTTAAGCCACATAATTCAGCAGCCAGAGGAATCGGCCAGACAATTCTGGACACGGTTCCTAACAAAGAAAAACCAGATTGTCGACTGTCCGGGCGCAGAGGCCCTAGCAGCCTTCAAGCATAACATCCGCGACGAGTGGCTTGCCCGGCACCTGGGACAGGAAAAGCCGAAATCCATGGCAGCCCTCACGACACTCATGACCCACTTTTGCGCGGGAGAAGACAGCTGGCTAGCTCGCAGTAACAACTTATCAAAGAACCCTGGTAATTCGGATACCAAGGACAAAAGTGGTAGGACACGTCGGAATAAGCAGAAACGCCGCGTTAACAGCGACAACAATGAAGACACGGCAGTCAATGCCGGATTCAAAGGCTATAAATCCGGTCAGCGGAAAAAGCCATTCAAAAAGAATACTCAGGGCCCGTCCAGTTTGGACCGAATACTCGATCGCTTGTGCCAGATACATGGCACCCCCGAAAGGCCAGCCAATCACACTAATAGGGATTGTTGGGTATTCAAGCAGGCAGGCAAGTTAAGGGCCGAAAACAGAGACAAGGGGCTGCACAACAATGACGAGGAGCCCAAGCCGCCGAACAACAATGGACAGATGGGCTTTCCCCCACAAGTGCGGACGGTGAACATGATATACGCAACCCACATTCCCAAGCGGGAGCGGAAGCGTGCGCTACGGGACGTATACGCGATAGAGCCAGTCGCCCCAAAGTTCAACCCATGGTCCTCCTGCCCGATCACTTTTGATCGAAGGGACCATCCCACTAGCATCCGTCATGGCGGCTTCGCCGCATTGGTTCTCGACCCAATCATCGACGGATTTCATCTCACAAGAGTCCTCATGGACGGCGGCGGTAGCCTAAACCTGCTTTATCAGGATACAGCGCGGAAAATGGGCATAGATCCCTCAAGGATTAAGCCCACAAGAACGACCTTTAAAGGCGTTATACCAGGTGTAGAAGCCAACTGTACAGGCTCAGTAACACTTGACGTGGTCTTCGGATCCCCGGACAATTTCCGAAGCGAAGAGTTAATCTTCGATATAGTCCCGTTTCAAAGTGGCTATCACGCCCTGCTAGGACGAACCGCATTTGCAAAGTTCAATGCGGTGCCGCACTACGCATATCTCAAGCTCAAGATGCCAGGCCCTCGAGGAGTAATTACGGTCAACGGAAACACCGAACGCTCCCTCCGTACGGAGGAGCATACGGCGGCTCTCGCAGCGGAGGTACAAAGTAGCCTTCTCAGGCAATTCTCTAGTCCGGCCATTAAAAAGTTAGACACTGCCAAGCGCGCCCGGAGTAGCCCACAGCAGGACCGCCTGGCACACTCTGAGCAAGCATAGCAATGCGGCCCCAACCCCAGCTTTCGCGACATAGCGAAACCAGTACCTCGCATACATAACTACGCCCTTGAAATACCATGGGCACAGGGGAAGGGGCACAATAACTGCACGCCCAAAATACGGCTTAAAACGTACTAGGGGCTGCCGGATTCTTTTTTAATTTTTTCTTACTTTCAGGACTCCATACTTCGGACGACCTGTTCGGCAATTCGACTGCCGCACAAACGACGCAAGATCCAGGGAGGCAGACAAGCCATGCCGCATTATGGAACCCCCAGGTGGTCTCTATTACGAGCAGTATACCTGTTTTGAATACAATCCCGCGGCCTACCCCTGGCTAGGACATGTTAAATAGTCCAATATCTTTACCTCATAATACCACTCGTATTGTTCTGCTCTGACAACAGCCTTTATATAAACAATGCATAGCTTTCGTCTATTTTCTGCATTACTCTCTTTTATATATGTTCATTAATGACATGTTGCACCCGTACACTGTGGTACGGCAAGTACGCCAGGGGCTTCAGTACCCTTTAATATGGTGTGAGAAGTCCGTACACTTTCACAAGTGCGGCACCCCGAACTTATAGCACTATATGCATCGGCTCTGAATCATGATTTGGGTCAATAGTTGGGTTTGCCCGGCTCCTATGTTTTGGTGCCTTACGTTCCGCTATATCGGCTAAGGTAGCACTAGGAGAACCACTGCGATTGTGCCCCGGTTGAGCTGGGTTAAGCACCTCAGTGGAGAAAGCTAAAACTGACTGTCATGATGAGGCTAGAGACCGGTCACTGTTCTAGAGGTTTTTCGAGTCCCTAAAGACTTATGCCGCTTCGAGTGAGGAGCCGGATTTTTCCGGCCAAGGCGTGGATAGCGCCCCGAACTCGGTCTTCCGAACTAGGGGCTTCGCCGAAATTTAAAATTATAAAGTTCTATGGCTAAGTGAGAGTGTTCAAGCATTATAGTCCGATTGCCTGGTTCGTTGTGCTGAGCGCCTCCCTCGAAGGACCCAACTATGGGAAAAAGAGCGCTCAGGTTTATCCCGAACACCCCAGCACTAGTGGCATGGGGGCAGAAGCCGACGACTGGCCATCTCTCAAATTTTTGATAAACGGCCGCACAAAAAATAATATTTTAAATTCAACAAGCATTGCCTAAGCGCCTATGAACAAGTTTTCAGCGCACAGGATAAAAACGAGCGAGTTTATTCAAAAATTACATCCTTGGTACATTCATCTGCCACAAGGCGGGCACCCGCAAGAACATCCTTGTAATAGTTCTCGGGCTTGCGATGCTCCTTCCCCGGCGGTGGCCCGTCCTTCACAAGCTTCTCACCGTCCAGCTTACCCCAGTGCACCTTTGCACGGGTAAGGGCCCGACGGGCACCTTTAATGCAGACGGAGCGCTTGATGACCTCGAGCCTTGGACAGGCCTCCACCAGCCGCCGCACCAACCCGAAATAGCTCCCAGGCAGGGCCTCTCCGGGCCACAGCCGAACTATGAAGCCCTTCATGGCTTGTTCGGCCGCCTTGTGGAGCTCGACCAGCTGTTTCAGCTGGTCGCTCAAGGGCACAGGGTGTCCGACCTCAGCATACTGAGACCAGAACACCTTCTCCGTCGAGCTGCCCTCTTCAGCTTGGTAGAATGCGGCGGCGTCGGATACGCTGTGGGGAAGATCTGCGAATGCCCCTGGAGAACTCCGGATTCGGGTAAGTAACAAGTAGTTTACTTTTATATTTCTGCTTTTCATAAAGAATGCATTACCCGCTGCTATCTTCTTCATCTCCTCCAACTCTTGGAGGGCCTTTTGGGCTTCGGCCTTGGCAAACTTGGCAGTCTCAAGGGCCGCCGCGAGCTCGGACGCTTGGGTCTTTGACTCAAGCTCCAAACTCTCATGTTTCTTCATGAGAGCCTGAAGCTCTTGCCGCACCTCGCCGACCTGAGCCCCAAGTTTCTCTCGCTCGGTGTGCTCCGCGGCGGTTTTCTTTTCAGCCTCGGACAGCGCCTGCTTGAGGGTCGCCACCTCAGTCATGGCCCCTATAATAAGCAGTGCAATACTGTTACTTTCTGCAATCACGCCTCTCTATAGGCACTTTTTCTGTAAGGTATTTCCTACCTTCTTTTTCCTCGAGCTACCGCTTGGCAAGGCCGAGCTCTTGCTCGGTCCGCTTGAGGTCCTGTTTCAGGACACCCACCTCCGCAGTCAGTGCGGCGGTGGATAGCAGCGAAGCCTGCACACACATATTGACTCTTTATTGTTAGACTCCTGCGAAATTTACTAGATCCTCTATTCGGCTTTTCTTTCCGAATGCCAAACAGAGCATCAGGGGCTACTGTCTATGCGGTACTATTTTTATATATTTTTACTTACCTCGAAGCCTATTAGAAGGCTAGCGCAAGCTTCAGTTAGTCCGCTCTTGGCGGACTGAACCTTCTGGATCACCGTACTCATAATAGTACGGTGCCCCTCGTCGTTGGAGACGCCGTCAAGCACCTCCAGCAGATTGTCCAGCACCTCCGGTTGGACGGAGGCCGCCGGCTCAGAAGGCTTGCTCCTCTTGGAAGGAGTTCGCCTACCGCGGTCCGGAACTGTGGAAGATTCCGGCGCGGTGTCCGGCACAAAGCCGGACTTGGAGCCCTGGGGGGCCCTATCCCCTTCACTCCTGGAGTCCGAGAGGTTGCCTTGCAGCTCCTCCGGGACCACCTCCTCCTGCCCCGGAGCTTGTCGCGATGCCACTTCGGCGTCGTCTGCAGTGCAGGGGGAGACAGCGGGCGGGACTGAGTTCACGTCCGATGAGTCCAGGGAGCTGCCCGACGATTCGTCGGATTCAGCCCGGCACGGACTGCATAATTACATTCGACATTAGGGAAAGTTGTGCGACAAAGGAACATCATGAGTTATTCTGATATCCGAACTTACGATTTCGCCGGACGCTTGGCCCTGTTTGGCCACTCCTCTTTGCCCTCTTCGGTGTTGGGGGCGTAGTCCGGCGGAGGGGTCTTCCTTTTCCTAGACCCCGAGGCCTCCCCCGTTGGGGTGGCCTTCCTCTTCTCTCCTCCCTCCGCAGGGGGGGAGTTTTCTTCTTCCTCCTCCTCGTTTTCGCGGAAGGAGGGCGTCTCGGACTCGTCAGATGACGAGTCCGACACCACCACGTTATGGGCACTCTTTCGAGTCCCCGTGGTCTTCTTCTTCTTGGCCTTCTTTTCCGGCACCACATAAGGCGCCGGAGCCAGCAGCTTCACTAGTAGAGCTGGGGCTGGGTCTTCGGGCAGCGGAGCCGGACAGTTAATCGGTCCGGATATCGCCCGCCAAGCCTGTCAAAGGTAAGGGAGTTTAGATCCCGCATAGAGTTAAACTATGAAAAAGGCTGAACACCCTGTAAAAGGTGAAAATAGCTTACCTCGCTAGCATGACGTTGTGAGCTGTATCCGCGGTCCTCGGAAGCGGATGCGGGAGCCTCGGCACCTTTGATTAGCGCCTTCCAGACGTCTTCATACGTCGTGCCAAAGAGCCTGTTAAGGGTTCGGTGCTGTGCCGGGTCAAACTCCAACAGAGTAAAGTCCCATTGTTGACACGGGAGGATTCAGCGAATGAGCATGACCTGGACTACATTTACAAGCCTGATTGGCTTGTTTACCAGGGACTGGATGCATGTCTTCAGTCCGGTCACCTCTTCCTCATTACCCCACGATAGGCCCGTCTCTTTCCAGGACATGAGCCGCGTGGGGGGTCCGGATCGGAACTTGGGGGCTGCGATCTATTTCGGATCGCGTGGCTCCGTGATGTAAAACCACCCGGCCTGCCACCCCTTTAGGGTCTCTATGAAGGAGCCCTCGAACCACAGGACATTGGCAATCTTGCCCGCCATGGCGCCTCCGCACTCCGCCTGGCTGCCGCGCACCACCTTGGGCTTGACGTTGAAGGTCTTGATCCAGAGGCCGAAATGGGGGCGGACGCGGAGGAAAGCCTCGCACACGACGATAAACGCCGAGATGTTGAGGATGAAGTTCGGGGCCAGATCGTGGAAATCCAGGCCGTAGTAGAACATGAGCCCCCGGACGAATGGGTGAAGTGGAAAACCCAGTCCGTGGAGGAAGTGGGGAAGGAATACTACCCTCTCATGGGGCCTTGGGGTGGGGAGGGGCTGCCCCTTCTCGGGAAGCCGGCGCGCGATGTCTTTGGACAAGTATCCGGCCTTCCTAAGCTTTTTGACGTCACCCTCCATGATGGAGGAGACCTTCCACTTGCCTCCTGCTCCGGACATCGCTGGAGAAGGTCGAGGTGGGAAGTGCGGGCTTGGGCGCTGGAGCTCGAGTGCGCAGGAGATGGATAGGCAAAGGAGGAAGAAGGCGTAGGTAAAAAGGTGGATCCTTATCCCCTTATATGGGCAGATGCGGTTGTGCGTCCCCACCTGCCTAGTAAAACTCACTTGCCTCCCAAGCACCGTGATAAGTGGCGCGGTTGGATTACCCACATTCGTATTGATGAGAATCCCGTAAAGGGGGTACATGATCTCTGCTTTGACAAGACGTGCCAAGGAAACCGCATCGCAAAACATGCTAAGGTGGAAAAGTAAAAATGATTCGAGTGAAGGACTTGGTTGTAGTGTGATGACGCACTGCGGAATACGTCAGCAGATTTGATTTGTGTTAATATTATTCTCTCTATGGCAATATGTGGAAACTTATTTTGCAGAGCCGGACACTACTCTTGGTGTTTACAATCTTCTACAAAGGATTTGGAGGAGGAACCCGCCTTGCAATGCCGAAGACAATTTGCGTGTCGGACTCGTCGTCATTGAAGCCTGGTTCAGGGGCTACTGAGGGAGTCCTGGATTAGGGGGTGTTCGGGTAGCCAGACTATACCTTCAGCCGGACTCCTGGACTATGAAGATACAAGATTGAAGACTTTGTCCCGTGTCCGGATGGGACTTTCCTTGGCGTGGAAGGAAAGCTTGGCAATGCGGATATTCAAGATCTCCTACCATTGTAACCGACTTTATGTAACCCTAACCCTATCCGGTGTCTATATAAACCGGAGGGTTGTAGTCCATAGGCAATCAACTCCATATACAACAATCATACCATAGGCTAGCTTCTAGGGTTTTAGCCTCCTTGATCTCGTGGTAGATCTACTCTTGTACTACCCATATCATCAATATCAATCAAGCAGGACGTAGGGTTTTACCTCCATCAAGAGGGCCCGAACCTGGGTAAAACATCGTGTTCCCTGCCTCCTGTTACCATCCGGCCTAGACGCACAGTTCGGGACCCACTACCCGAGATCCGCCAGTTTTGACACCGACAGACACGTTTTCGTAGAGGGACTTGACGAAAAGCACGTCGACGGTAGAGGTACAGACGTTCTCGGGGTACTTGTCGGTCCGGTCTTGACGGTCTCGTTTTTGCGACGGTAGTCGTACTAGTCGGCGGTAGTGGAACTTGGTGCATCGAAGGTCGTCGGGCGTAATGGTACACATGTCATCAGAGTACTTGGTCTCTCGTGTAACTCCAAGGTTCGTTGTGTAAGCATACACGGGTCTTTGGTGAAGATAGATGCACATGCCCGTAGATGAACTTGCCGGGTCTTCGACGTCTTGGTACCTGACGTCCTTCGAACTTGAGAGAAAAGAAACCGAATAGCGACGGTGCACGATGGGGAGGGTCCTGCAGCAACAGGAGGTCGAAAGGCGAATCGGCAGCAAGACGAAGTGAGGTCGGCGTCGGACTTAGCATGGAGCATGGGAAATAGAGCATCTGGAGGCTGGAGAGGCCCTGGACCAACAGCAAGAAGGAGAAAGGGAGCAGGGGCGCGCGACTGCTTGGTGGCGGGGCGCTTGGTCACCGGCGAGGTGGCCGTCCGACCGAGGATACGGGCGCGAGGTCGATGAAGGAAGGCCATGGCACCATGGGGAAGGAGGCGCAGAGGCAGGGCTTGCCGGCGGTGGCACCATGGAGAAGGTCGCCGGCAGGGGTGGCGTCGAGCACGCGGGGCTCCTGGCATGAGGAGCAGCTCCGCTCCGGTGGCGAGGGAGCCCTAGCCTGGACGGTGTCAGGAGGCGCGAGGGAATCGGGGGGGGGGGAGAGAGGTGGATCGGGAGAGGGGTTGGCACTGCCCTCACCCTGCGTGACGGCGCTCGGGAGGGACAAGACGAACGAGGGGAGAGTGAGGAGGAGCGATGGTGCGGGCTAGGGTTAGGATGGTTAGGTGGGCTTTGGCCTTGGGCCGGCCTAGTAGGGAGGGAGGGGCTGCTCCTAGAGAGCCCGGCGGCTGGGCCTTAGGCCGAATTGGTGGGAAGGAAAAGGCCAGAGGCCTGGTCTGATGTCTCTCCCTCATATTTCTCTTTATTTACCAAAACAGCAAATAACAAAGAAAGAAAAAGAGAGAGAAAAAAGGTCGGAGAAGGAATTTGGGCACGGGGATAATTTCCCCGGACTCACAAAAATGTGCACGGTCAAAGAAAAGTAGGAGTGGACATGATTGCAAGAATTAAATTCAAAGTCATTTGAATTTAGTTGAAAAGGTTTGAATAAGGGCTAGGAATTAGAAATGTCCAAAAATGTTGAGAATTAAGGTGGAGCTCCGGAAAATGACGAAAGGATATATGGTAAAGTTAGAGGCCAAGAGTTTGTGATAA
>NW_025228601.1:12168-13330 GCF_018294505.1 Triticum aestivum | reverse complement strand
GCCCTCGATGTGGCTATATCTCCCACGTGTCGAAGCACGACTTAGAGGCATAACTGCATTGAAAGCAATGTCGCAAGTGAGGTAATCTTCACACAACCCATGTAATACATAAGGGACAGAGATACATAGTTGGCTTACAATCGCCACTTCACACAATACATGAATAAAGCATTACATCAACCAGTTACGATCAAGGTCCGACTACAGAACCAAAATGAAAGAAGACTACCCCAAATGCTACACAGATCCCTGATCGTCCCGACCGGGCTCCACTACTGATCAACTAGAAACGGAAAAACACAAAGGACAAGATCTTCATCGAGCTCCTCCTTGAGCTTGGTTGCGTCACCTGCTCAGTAACATCGGCACCTGCAAACTGGTTTTGGAAGTATCTGTGAGACACGGGGACTCAGCAATCTCACACCCTCGCGATCAAGACTATTTAAGCTTATGGGTAAGGTAAATGTATGAGGTGGAGCTACAACAAGCGACTAGCATTTATGGTGGCTAACATACACAAATGAGAGCGAGAAGAGAAGGCAAAGCACGAACGAGAAACTATGATCAAGAAGTGATCCTAGAACAATCTACGCCAAGCATTACTCCAACACCGTGTTCACTTCCCGGACCCCACCGAGAAGAGACCATCACGGTAACACACGTGGTTGATGTATTTTAATTAAGGTCAACTTCAGGTTTTCTACAACCAGACATTAACAAATTCCCATCTGCCCATAACCGTGGGCACGGCTTTCGAAAGTTCAAATCCCTGCAGGGGTGTCACAACTTAGCCCATCACAAGCTCTCACGGTCAACGAAGGATATTCCTTCTAGCGGGAAGACCCGATCAGACTCGGAATCCCGGTTACAAGACATCCTCGACAATGGTAAAACAAGTCCAGCAAGACCACCCGCTGTGCCGACAAATCCCGATAGGAGCTGCACATATCTCTTTCTCGGGGCACACCGGATAAGCTAAGCGTACGGGAGCCAACGTAACCCAAGTTGCCAAGGGACGGCCCCGCACGGTGCTCTGGGTTGGACCAACACTTAGAGAAGCACTGGCTCGGGAGGGTTAAAATAAGATGACCCTTTGGCTGACCGGCCCAAGGGAAAGAAAAAGGCTAGGTGGCAAATGGTAAAACCAATGTTGGGCCTTGCT
>NW_025228601.1:9816-12158 GCF_018294505.1 Triticum aestivum | reverse complement strand
GAGGAGTTTTATTCAAGGCGAACTGTCAAGGGGTTTCCATTATAACCCAACCACGTAAGGAACGCAAAGTCCGGGAACATAACACCAATATGATGGAAACTAGGGCGGCAAGAGTGGAACAAAACACCAGGCATAAGGCCGAGCCTTCCACCCTTTACCAAGTATATAGATGCATTAATTAAATAAGAGATATTGTGATATCCCAACAAGTAAACATGTTCCATCAAGGAACAACATCTCCATGTTCCAACAAGGAACAAACTTCAATCTTCACCTGCAACTAACAACGCTATAAGAGGGGCTGAGCAAAGCGGTAACATAGCCAAACAACGGTTTGCTAGGAAGGTGGGTTAGAGGCTTGGTTCAACAATATGGGAGGCAGGATAAGCAAGTGGTAGGTATCGCAGCATAGGCATAGCAAAAGAGTGAGCAACTAGCAAGCAAAGATAGAAGTGATTTCGAGGGTATGGTCATCTTGCCTGACATCCTACAAGGAAGAAGAACGAGTCCATGAAGAAGACAAACGGACGTAGTCGAACGAATCCTCACAAACGCGACGTTATCGGAACCAACCCGAAGAAGCACACCGGAAAGAAGCAAACAACATAGTAAACAACCCTCACATAATCATGGCATGATGCACAAACAAGTATGATGCATGTCCGGATTAAAGAGGCATGGCATGGCAAAGTGCACAAGCAATCCTACAAATTAAGTGGAGCTCAATATGCAACTCCGTTGCATATTGACGAAACACCACATCAATTATTTAGTTCACTCTCCGTTAGGTACTCAACAATATTAAATGTTGGTTAACATGGAAAGAGGTGAAGCATAACAAAACTATACCATTTAAACAATTTAAATGGGGCCGGATATAATAAACAACAAATCCGGTAAATCCCCATATGCATTAGCAATTTATTGTAACAACAATTTTAAACATCTTAAAGTTGTTAACATGATGCAGATGACATGTTCAAGTTTATGCAATTATAAGAAAAGTTGACAAGAGCATATTAAGAAGCATTCGTCATCGTGGCGGAAATGAAAAGGGGAGCCACGGCAACGATAACGAAATGGTGCCACGGCAACGTTCTGGTTCCGGTAACTCGATTGAGATCCCGGTGCAAAGAAAGTGCGACGGGAGCGTGACATGCCATAGAAGGTGGGGTGCTCCCGGTTACCGGGTTCCCACAGGTTAGTGGCATGGAAACGAGTGACAAAATGGACATGGTTCGAACATGAGCATATCAAACATCGCAAGCATTCGTTCACGGACGTCGTCTCGGGGTTATACCTTCGAAGCGTGCATTATCGGAGGGGATCGAGTTTGATGCGGTGTAGGGGAAATAGACGTTCCGCGACGGTAGTCGAAGTAGTTGTTCTTGTTTCGTAGTTGTTCGGGGTCACGACACGGAACTTGACGTACACGGGGTCTTCAGCAATGGTCGTGGTACATGTTTCGTAGACGTTCGGGCGGCGGTAGTGGGACACGTTTTCGTAGAGGGACTTGACGAAAAGCACGTCGACGGTAGAGGTACAGACGTTCTCGGGGTACTTGTTGGTCCGGTCTTGACGGTCTCATTTTTGCGACGGTAGTCGTACTAGTCGGCGGTAGTGGAACTTGGTGCATCCAAGGTCGTCGGGCGTAATGGTACACATGTCATCAGAGTACTTGGTCTCTCGTGTAACTCCAAGGTTCATTGTGTAAGCATACACAGGTCTTTGGTGAAGATAGATGTACATGCCCGTAGATGAACTTGTTGGGTCTTCGACGTCTTGGTACCTGACGTCCTTCGACCTTGAGAGAAAAGAAACCGAATAGCGACGGTGCACGATGGGGAGGGTCCTGCAGCAATAGGAGGTCGAAAGGCGAATCGGCAGCAAGACGAAGTGAGGTCGGCGTCGGACTTGCCATGGAGCATGGGAAACAGAGCATCTGGAGGCTGGAGAGGCCCTGGACTTCGAGTGTGCGATGCCACAGGGAGGAGGCGAGACCTCGGCGACGCATGGAGAGGGTTGGGGCGGCGGTGAAGGTCACTGGGTCGAGCTGCAGCTGCTCGCGTGCTCCGGCGCGGGCAGGACCAACAGCAAGGAGGAGAAAGGGAGCAGCGGTGCGCGACTGCTTGGTGGCGGGGCGCTTGGTCACTGGCGAGGTGGTCGTCCGGCCGAGGATACGGGCGCGAGGTCGATGAAGGAAGGCCATGGCACCATGGGGAAGGAGGCGCAGAGGCAGGGCTTGCCGGCGGTGGCGCCATGGAGAAGGTCGCCGGCAGGGGCGGCGTCGGGCACGCAGGGCTCCTGACATGAGGAGCAGCTCTGCTCCGGTGGCAAGGGAG
>NW_025228601.1:7145-9368 GCF_018294505.1 Triticum aestivum | reverse complement strand
AATTGGTGGGAAGGAAAAGGCTAGAGGCCTGGTCTGCTGTCTCTCCCTCATATTTCTCTTTATTTATGAAAACAGCAAATAACAAAGAAAGAAACAGAGAGAAAAAAAAGGTCCTAGAAGGAATTTGGGCACGGGGATAATTTCCCCAGACTCACAAAAATGTGCACGGTCAAAGAAAAGTAGGAGTGGACATGATTGCAAGAATTAAATTTAAAGTCATTTGAATTTAATTGAAAAGGTTTGAACAAGGGCTAGGAATTAGAAATGTCCAAAAATGTTGGGAATTAAGGTGGAGCTCCGGAACATGACGAAAGGATATATGGCAAAGTTAGAGGCCAAGAGTTTGTGATAACAAAGGCATTGAGATTTATTTTGCAAGTGTGTTCCGGTTAATTCCAACAAATGAAATATTTAATATAGCTCCCTAATATCGGGAGGATATGTTATAAAGAGAATCACCATGTGAATTCCCTCGATTTAAGTGGATCAAAGATCCATGCCATTTATTTAGTTGAGTTGTAAAAGATTTATGAGGTGATGGCATGATGACATGATGCAATGCAAAAATAAAAGGGCAGACACAAATGAAACACACGGCGAAACCCGGAACATATGGAAGTATACTCGCGCATCGGTCTCGGGGCGTCACAGGCGCACCGGTTCGGAGGCTGACCCGTGGGCCTACTAAGTTGACGCGTACGCAGGGCTTTGTCAACTTAGTCAACAAATGATTCTAGCAGTAGTGACCGTTGGATTTTAATCGAACGGACCTGCTGCTTCTTCAATCGATGCTCTTCTTGCACCAGCCGCCCAAACCAGCGCCAGCGAGACCACCTGCTCCTGCCTCCAGTGGCCGACTATGCTGCCGCGTAGGCCTCTCCGCCCCACCCTACTCCCACCGCTGGCTCGCCATCCCTCTACTCACACACAAACCGTGTTATTCTAAGGCGATGGCAGCCTCACACCGCAGCCGAACCAGTCAACCCTCGTAGTCCTGTCCGCGTGGGCATCCATTGCCGCGTCTTCTTGGGCTCCGCGTCGTCCCCTTCCTAGGCCTCGCCGTCGTCCACCACCTTGGTGCTCTCGGCGCGGCGTGGTCAACGTGGTCAAGGAACGACTTCCATTGGAAGAGGACTGTACGTGGAGAGGCTGACAGCTGGGTCCACGACTGCAGGAAGGAAGTGCCTCCTTATTATGCGTAAAATAATTATTCCTCCATCTGACAGCAGGGACCCACCGGAAGGGACTCTGTATTTTGCGAAAAAAATGTTTCCCCCATGACAGTTGGGACCTACCAGCTACATCTTCGCATGCAAGGAAGTGCATCCATATTACGGGCAAAAAAATGATTCTTCCCCTGACCGCTGGGACCCACCATCAATAACTTCGCACGCAAGGAAGTGCCTCCTTATCCTCCCCGATAGTTGGGACCCACCTGGTCGAAGCGTACGTAGCATTGTCATTCTAGTCACGAACATGTACGTACATATTGGTCGATCGGTCCCCATGCAACGATGAACCGTGGGCGAGCAAGCAGTGACACGTGTAGTAGTAGAGCCTCCGACGTAGCAGCTCAGGTGGTCCATTCAAAACCGTGTACACATACGTTTAGCCAGATGCCAAAAGATATGGTCACATACGTACATACGGGCGGGGTCTCGAACGCTTACTCACGCATTTGTATGACCAGGGCTCGTGTACATGGAGAGGCAACGGACGACAAAAATATTGTCCTATTCATCGGCAGCTAACCGGTGGGTCGGAACAGAGGAAATAGCATCTTGTTCATCGGGAGCGAAGCCACTAGGTCGGAAAGCGTCATGTTCATCGGGAGCCAAGCCACTGGGTCGGAACGCGTCCTGTTCATCAGGAGCCAACTGGCTTGGACGGAACAGCCGGAACGGGGTCTGGCTTACTGTAGAATGGAGGAAAACGACCTTTCGTTCGACCGTGTACGGTCGAAACAAAGTCCTGTTCATCGGGAAGGGTCTGGCGTATCCCAGAACAAAGGAAATGGCCATATGTTCGAGTGCCTACGGTCGAAATGGGGTGCTATCAATGGGGAGGGGTGTGTGGTACCGCAAAACGGAGGAAACAGACTTGTGTTGGAGTGCCTATGGTCAAAACGGGGTCCTCTTCATCGGGAGGGGTGTGGCGTACCGCAAAATGGGACTCCACGAGCTACTGTTCATCCACCGTCTATTGCCTCACTCCAGCCTCCAC
>NW_025228601.1:0-6013 GCF_018294505.1 Triticum aestivum | reverse complement strand
TGCTACTGTTCATCCATCGTCGACTTCCTCTAGACTCCACTTGCTACTATTCATCCACCATCGACTTCCTTCAGCCTCCACCAGCTACTATTCATCCACGGGGTCATGTTCATCCAGCCTCCACCGGCTACTATTCAACCAGCCCTCCATGGGGTCTTATTCATCAACCCTCCACCGGCTACTGTTCATGGAGCCTCCGCGGGGTCCTGTTCATCCACCCTCCACCGGCCTCCTCGATCGGGGTCCTGTTCATCCAGCGGCAACGACCTACTACTACCACGGGGTCCTGTTCATCCAACCCCCAACAACGGTGTTCATGAAGAGGCAGCAGATTCGATCGGCTTCAGTTAGCAGCAGTAGCGAAGGAATCCCTCGATCGGGTTCAGTTAACAGCCAGGGATCGATCGATCGCTCAGGTTCAGTAACGCGTAGCCAGTGCAATCGCTCGGGTTCAGTAAGCAAACGCCTCGCTCGGGTTCAGTTAGAGCCCAACGCCTCGCACCCACGCGCATACGTGTACGAGATAAACGTGTAATACCTCCATGCATCGCTCGACCCTGACCACCCACCGTAACCGGGAACTCCCCGATATTTTCCTCGCCCTCGCTTCTACCATGATTTTTTCCGACGTGGACGGCCCAAAGAATGTCATGCAGCTACGTCTCCGGCCCGCCCAGGACGAAAAGCCCATTTTCTGTCATGATTTTTTGTCATAGAAGTAGGAGCCCACCACATCTATGATGATACCGGGTTTTGTCAGAATTATCGTCATAGAAGTGTAATAAGCATGACAAAAAAATTCGTTCGGTCCAAAATGTTGCGGATCTGTCTTTTTTGTAGTGATCTCTTGTTGTATGCATTGGAGGGACGGTAGAAGAAATTTTTGCTCACGCCGTCCATTCTCAAACCTAGTAAATTTAGTATCAAAGGGAGCTAATCTCATCGGACAGAAATGACTTGGCCGTGAAGGAGGACCGCATCACCTGGGAGCTTGTCGGGATGGGTCGAGCATACGCCCTCATTCAAGGTGGGGATGAAGTGATGAATAAGGGGGTGAGATCCGACACCGTCATCACCACACATGGCCTGGATATGCTCCATGATTTCACGGCCTATGGGATCGAATCTGAACCCGGCAGGCAACAACGACCAAAACATTTCCAGCTTCAAAAAAGCCATACTGGACAACACTCCTCATCAGTACATCCATTGATACAACATTTGAAGTCAGTTATTGCATCTAACAACGTCGACATGAAAGCAGATCTGAGTGAGTGGAATACTTACAAAATCAGCTGCGATAGTAGCCTCATTCATTGCATCCATAAGCACCATGTTGCCTCGCCTTGGGTCCATCCACATACAAGATAATGGGGAAGAGTGAGAGGAATACGGTACGGGGGTGGAGGGTTTACTATGTGGGGATGAAAGTGAGTGGAGGTGCTGGCATTTCAGGGGCGCCTCTTGTTATGTTAGGGTCTGTTTGGTTCCAATAAGTCACCTGACTTATAAGTCAGGTGACTTAAAACCAGTGACTTATAAGTCATGTCTGTTTGGTTGTCACATGACTTATAAGTCATCTGAACACACCTTCTCACTTTATTTTTTATGTAAAGGTGATGAGACCCATGCAAAAGGGGATGACTTATAAGTTTTAAGTTGGGGTGATGCAACTTATGACTTATAAGTTGGGGTGGCTTATAAGTTAGGTCTGTTTGCCAAAATAAGTCACTTTTTGCAATTTTCGACTTATAAATTGGTGACTTATTTGAAACCAAACAGGGCCTTAGACCTCGGAAAAAGGCGCGATATTTGTTTATAAGGGACTGACGAGTCGGCGTTTCTAAAAGTAATTCGGACCATCCATGACCTGGACACGCAAAATCTAAAGGCGAGTACGGGAGGTATATTAATGTCTTTTCCCTACCTCCAGCCCACATTTCCCCACTGTCCATGGCATCCTCCTCTCAGTTGATTCCTGCCATATCCGTATGGCACGTCCGCGAAAGCCATCAGGTACACTTGCCTCAGCCAGCATCTTCTTTAACCCCTCCCACATCATCTGACGGATCTCATTGCACCGCAGAAACTACATCCCCTCCCATAGACATCTTGGCAGCCCCTACTCCAAGGAGACCCAGGACAAAAATGAGGTACCGTTGCGTCAAGTATTGCCTATCCGTGCACAAAGCAGCATCGGTTCTTGCTTCCATGAGGGACCAGGTGATGCTAGAGGTAGAGATGATCCAGGCGCAAGACGATCAGCTGGGACGTCTGGCCGATGAGGTTAGGCGCTTGTCAGCATGCATCGTCGAGCTCCGCCGGCACGTGCCGGAGGCGGAACGCGACACCAGGTGGAGGGTTTGGAACTATGCTGCGCGTGTCCAAGAGGCTGCACGCATAGCCAAGGAGGCCGAGTTCAATGCTAAGCACCGTATATCGGCATGTACTCCCGGTGTCCAGGAAATCAGCGGCCCCAACGTGGATGCGATAATGCCGGCTGCAATGAAGACGTACACGCGTCGAATGCATCGATGAGCTCGTCCAGCACTCCTTTTGTTAATCACAAGATACCTTTTCTATTAGTGCTACTTGTCCAACCTCAACACTGTAGTCCTAGTAAACTTTTGGCTGTAATTCAATTCTTTTCTGTACGTACTTCTCGTCTGCATGTTTCTTCACTTCTGAACCACTAATTTGCAATCGTAAAGACACCAAATGTTGTCTCTGCGATAAATTTGTCGTGCTGTCCAAAGTTAACTGTATTTTTTAGCTAACTAAAATTCTCCGGGTCTTCAACATAATTGAATTTATTATCCTGTCCAGCGTTAACTGAATTTTTTAGTTAGCTGAAGTATGTACGGGTGTCTAAAATAAACTGTATCCATAACTGAATTTGTTATCCTGTCCAACCTTAACTAAATTTCTCGGAGTGTTGTAACATAACTAAATTTATTATGCTGTCCAACGTTGAATGAATTTGTCACTTAAGTACAGTATGTGCGGGTGTCTAAAACAAACTCTATCCTTAACTGAATTTCTGATCCTGTCCAATCTTAACTGAATTTCTCCAGGTTTTGTAACATAAGTGAATTTATTATGCTCTCCAACGTTGACTGAATTTGTCAGTTACCTGAAGTATGTACGGATGTCTAAAATAAACTCTATCCTTAATTGAATTCGTTATCCTGTCCAACCTTAACTGAATTTCTGCAAGTGTTGTAACGTAACTGAATTTATTATCCTCTCTAACATTGACTGAATTGTTCAAACTTAACTGAATTTGTTATCTTGCCCAATGTTAACTGAACCACACATTTTCCAGTATTCTGAATTTGTAACCTTACTGAATTTCTTTTGTAAAGTAAACTGATTTTTTGAGTTTACTGGAATTTTTCTGGGAGTTCAAATTGGGGTGGATTGTTGCAATTTACTAATTTGTACCGATGTCCATGTTAACTCAATTTCAGGGAGTTCAAACTTAACTGGCCTTTTGAGTTAACTAAAATATGACTGGGAGTTCAAATTTAAGGTAATCATTGCATTTTACGTAAATCAGAACATCCAGGCCTTTTTGAGCCTTGTAGGTTGCACCTATCAGCCTGACTTCGCAGGCAACACGTGCCTGTACCGATGGTGTATGTATCGCCAAACAGGTAGGCGTGACATGCAGGCCGCTCGGTTTGTGCTGTACCGATGGTGTATGTTGCGCCAAACAGGTAGGCATGAATTTGCAGGCAACACACGTTGTACCGATGGTGTATGCAGCGCCAAGCAGGTAGGCACTGATAGATGCCGATGGGATAGGACGGTGCTATACCGCCTACACAACTAGCATGTGTGATGGGCAAAGTTGAACATCAGATTTGACAGACAAGCCAACTCATTAGACAGTTCCTTCATGAAATATTTCCGTCTGTGCAATATTGTCACGGCTTCTTTCTAAATAAGCATGTGTGGAGGAACAGGTTGTGCTATGGAAAATGATTAGCAGGTAGTATGAAAATAGATGTAGGCTTAAACATTTGAACATACAGGTAAACTCTAAAATAGATTTAGGGGCAGGCTCATGATACAAACAAATGGTAAGGTAGCAGGCCAACATAGTTCATGATAAAACCAAAAGGTAAGGTAACAGACCAACATAGTTCTAAAGAACGCAAAAGACCATGCACTACTGCAGGATGCTGCTAACGCGGCACTACGATCAGAGACCCTTCGACGAAACTATGTGCGATGCAATAATCGCAAACGTTGGTGTAAAAAACTATCAAAAAAGGCGCAAAACATTTGCGATGATGGATGCATCAAACATGGTTCAGATTTTAGTTGTGTATGCGATTCAGGGCATACGGTTCAGTTCAATTAACCGTTTTTGATGAGGAAGAACAAAAGAAACGGGCAGCCAGATGAAGGTGTGTGCGATGTACAACATACGGTTCACTCGGACGAACTGTTTATGATTAGGCAACATAAAAGAAACGGTCAGCCAGGTCAAGGTGAGTTCGATGTACAACATACAGTTCACTCGGATGAACTGTTTGTGATTAGGCAACACAAAAGAAACGGTCAGTCAGATCAAGGTGTGTGCGATGTACGACATGCGGTTCACCCGGATGAACTATTTGCGTTGAGACCAGAGAACAGAAACGATTCAATATAACAAATACCATAAATATTGCAAGGTTCAAATTCAAAGATTACAATGCACAAATTCAAACATTGCAAGCTGCGTCATTCCTGAAAAAGGATCAACCGCTGACAAGTCATGTATGGGTTTGACACAATAACTTCCAATTGTTTTGCCATATGCTCTTCCAATATGAAGTTTGGCATTTTTGGAGGCACTTCCATTCCACAGTACCAGCCGGCTCTCATAATCATACCATTGATCTTTCCTAATTAAATGTGTGTTCAACCTCAGTACCCTCAACACCTTTGCTCTGGCAAGAAAGAATGTGACGAGTGTAATCTTCGGTGGGGTCCCTTGGTAGGAGTTCAAAGTAATATTTGAGAGATGAAGATCCAGGCATTCGATGTGATTGTCGCTATAAATATCATCCACCTCCGGGCCTAATATGCACTTCAAAAGAAGAGAACATGTTAGTGCCTACTTGCAGTTTTGAACAGTGCTACATGCCCATTTGGTTTGCAGGATTTGTAAAATGCACCAATGTGCCATCTTCAATCTGGCATGATTAACATGGGCATTTGATCACAATCTAGAAACATGTAGCCTTCTTCACAAGCGGTTGGATTGGATGAAAAATTCTCTAAGAAAACTAGTATAGATGAATTCAAAGGAGAAATGCTTATAGACGACTGTAACCATATGAATGAAGCAACCAATATGGGGTGGTGGTGTATGTCCGAAAATCCTCCAAAATTCCTTCAGAAATCGTAGTACATTGTCATTGTAAACTTGGGAAAAGGTGCAAAAAATTGAACTCCCTTATGGTTAACATTTAACAGGAAAGGAACATCACCTCGATATACAGCTTCTTCGGGCATGGAAAGCATCTCGGGCAACTGACAACTTGATCCAGGTTGGGGCCAACAAATTCTAGTGCCAAGACCTTCACTGACGGCTTTGAGGACTCAGAGCGGCGTCGAGGATGCGGGCGGAGAGAGAGGAATTGTGTGTGTGGCGAGGATGGGGGTGCGGACGCTTGGCAGCGCCATTAATATAGACCAGTGGGAGTGAGGCGGGCAGCGGTCCAAGGCTGTCTCACTTCCCGATGAGAACGACTGCTTAATCTCTAGTATGAATGAAATCTATGCTTAATTACTGAATTTTAGTTGCAAAAAATAGATATCGCTATTGATTTTTAGCTGCATATTTTGACAAATCGCTGTGTCTCTTGGCTTAGGACCTAAGTCTGGCTTTAATTTGCATACTGTAATCTGAACCGTTTGCGTTGAAGAGATGCACAGATCATGCGTTAAACAGCTTGTACGATTCCCGGTGAGCCTGCGCACCGGACTGCGCTCGCACGCCTCCCGTTCAATCAAG
>NW_025228600.1:38120-45427 GCF_018294505.1 Triticum aestivum | reverse complement strand
GGGGGGGGGCACCCCCCGGAGACGCGTGTCGCCTCTTCGGACATGCCACCACACCACCCCGCATGTATGGGGGCCCGGTACGATGCTCGGGTGGCATTGCTACCCCCCAGGGCCCCCGTCCCGCCTAACCCTGTAGCGTTTGACCACGGGACCTAGCCCTTTGAATTTGCACGGACGGGCTTTGAGCAGTGGACCTATCCACCCGGTTGTGGCAGGTCAGCTCATAGGAACACTTTGGAGCAACATCCGGGCCAGACCCACAGCAAGATCCCCTCCGTGTAGACCCGACGCGTCCGTTTCCCCCCTCCAGGTGCCGGCGGCGACGCCGTCCGTGAGGGGGGGCACACCCCGGAGACGCGTGCCGGGCGTTTGCACCCGCCACAACACTTCCAGACTTGTGAGAGGCCGCCTACGCAAGATTTGGCGGCATGCTAGCCCCCGGAGGCCGCCGGCCACAGTCGTAGACACGCGAAGAGCAATCCGCATAGAGGGAATTGTTCAGATACTACTCCATCACGAACAATTATGAAAAATTACCATCAGTCCTACAGCACATGTGCCCGCGTCGTGTAAAAAATCATGATTTTATCGCGCTCCGAGTATTTAATAATATTCACGCCACATCGTTACCACAGAACGTCTACTACCGTGTCATCGCCGTTCGTGAGGGGGGGCACCCCCCGGAGACGCGTGCCGCCTCTTCGGACATGCTACCACACCACCCCGCATGTATGGGGGCCCGGTGCGACGCTCGGGTGGCATTGCTACCCCCCCCCCCCAGGGCCCCCGTCCCGCCTAACCGTGTAGCGTTTGACCACGGGATCTAGCCCTTTGACTTTGCACGCACGGGCTTTGAGCAGTGGACCTATCCACCCGGTTGTGGCAGGACAGCCCATAGGAACACTTTGGAGCAACATCCGGGCCAGACCCACAGCAAGATCCCCTCCGTGTAGACACGACGCGTCCGTTTCCCCCCTCCAGGTGCCGGCGGCGGCGCCGTCCGTGAGGGGGGGCACACCCCGGAGACGCGTGCCGGGCGTTTGCACCCGCCACAACACTTCCAGACTTGTGAGAGGCCGCCTACGCAAGATTTGGCGGCATGCTAGCCCCCGGAGGCCGCCGGCCACAGTCGTAGACACGCGAAGAGCAATCCGCATAGAGGGAATTGTTCAGATACTACTCCATCACGAACAATTATGAAAAATTACCATCAGTCCTACAACACATGTGCCCGCGTCGTGTAAAAAATCATGATTTTATCGCGCTGCGAGTATTTAATAATATTCACGCCGCATCGTTACCGCAGAACGTCTACTACCGTGTCATCGCCGTTAGGCGCGTGCCGCCTCTTCGGACATGCCACCACACCACCCCGCATGTATGGGGGCCCGGTGCGACGCTCGGGTGGCCTTGCTACCCCCCAGGGCCCCCGTCCCGCCTAACCCTGTAGCGTTTGACCACGGGATCTAGCCCTTTGACTTTTCACGGACGGGCTTTGAGCAGTGGACCTATCCACCCGGTTGTGGTAGGTCCGCCCATAGGAACACTTTGAAGCAACATCCGGGCCAGACCCACAGCAAGATCCCCTCCGTGTAGACCCGACGCGTCCGTTTCCCCCCTCCAGGTGCCGGCGGCGGCGCCGTCCGTGAGGGGGGGCACACCCCGGAGACGCGTGCCGGGCGTTTGCACCCGCCACAACACTTCCAGACTTGTGAGAGGCCGCCTACGCAAGATTTGGCGGCATGCTAGCCCCCGGAGGCCGCCGGCCACAGTCGTAGACACGCGAAGAGCAATCCGCATAGAGGGAATTGTTCAGATACTACTCCATCACGAACAATTATGAAAATTACCATCAGTCCTACTGCACATGTGCCCGCGTCGTGTAAAAAACTCATGATTTTATCGCGCTCCGAGTATTTAATAATATTCACGCCGCATCGTTACCGCAGAACGTCTACTAGCGTGTCATAGCCGTTCATGAGGGGGGGCACCCCCCGGAGACACGTGCCGCCTCTTCGGACATGCCACCACACCACCCTGCATGTATGGGGGCCCGGTGCGACGCTCGGGTGGCATTGCTACCCCCCAGGGCCCCCGTCCCGCCTAACCCTGTATCGTTTGACCACGGGATCTAGCCCTTTGACTTTGCACGGACGGGCTTTGAGCAGTGGACCTATCCACCCGGTTGTGGCAGGACAGCCCATAGGAACACTTTGGAGCAACATCCGGGCTAGACCCATAGCAAGATCCCCTCCGTGTAGACCCGACGCGTCCGTTTCCCCCCTCCAGGTGCCGGCGGCGGCGCCGTCCGTGAGAGGGGGCACACCCCGGAGACGCGTGCCGGGCGTTTGCACCGGCCACAACACTTCCAGACTTGTGAGAAACCGCCTTCGCAAGATTTAGCGGCATGCTAGCCCCCGGAGGCCGCCGGCCACAGTCGTAGACACGCGAAGAGCAATCCGCATAGAGGGAATTTTTCAGATACTACTCCATCACGAACAATTATGAAAATTACCATCAGTCCTACAGCACATGTGCCCGCGTCGTGTAAAAAATTCATGATTTTATCGCGCTCCAAGTATTTAATAATATTCACGCCGCATCGTTACCGCAGAACGTCTACTACCGTGTCATCGCCGTTCGTGAGGGGGGGCACCCCCCGGAGACGCGTGACGCCTCTTCGCACATGCCACCACACCACCCCGCATGTATGGGGTCCCGGTACGATGCTCGGGTGGCATTGCTACCCCCCAGGGCCCCCGTCCCGCCTAACCCTGTAGCGTTTGACCACGGGATCTAGCCCTTTGACTTTGCACGGACGGGCTTTGAGCAGTGGACCTATCCACCCGGTTGTGGCAGGTCAGCTCATAGGAACACTTTGGAGCAACATCCGGGCCAGACCCACAGCAAGATCCCCTCCGTGTAGACCCGACGCGTCCGTTTCCCCCCTCCAGGTGCCGGCGGCGGCGCCGTCCGTGAGGGGGGGCACACCCCGGAGACGCGTGACGGGCGTTTGCACCCGCCACAACACTTCCAGACTTGTGAGAGGCCGCCTACGCAAGATTTGGCGGCATGCTAGCCCCCGGAGGCCGCCGGCCACAGTCGTAGACACGCGAAGAGCAATCCGCATAGAGGGAATTGTTCAGTTACTACTCCATCACGAACAATTATGAAAATTACCATCAGTCCTACAGCACATGTGCCCGCTTCGTGTAAAAAACATATGATTTTATCGCGCTCCGAGTATTTAATAATATTCACGCCGCATCGTTACCGCAGAATGTCTAGTACCGTGTCATCGCCGTTCGTGAGGGGGGCACCCCCCGGAGACGCGTGTCGCCTCTTCGGACATGCCACCACACCACCCCGCATGTATGGGGGCCCGGTACGATGCTCGGGTGGCATTGCTACCCCCAGGGCCCCCGTCCCGCCTAACCCTGTAGCGTTTGACTACGGGATCTAGCCCTTTGACTTTGCACGGACGGGCTTTGAGCAGTGGACCTATCCACCCGGTTGTGGCAGGTCAGCTCATAGGAACACTTTGGAGCAACATCCGGGCCAGACCCACAGCAAGATCCCCTCCGTGTAGACCCGACGCGTCCGTTTCCCCCCTCCAGGTGCCGGCGGCGACGCCGTCCGTCAGGGGGGGCACACCCCGGAGACGCGTGCCGGGCATTTGCACCCGCCACAACACTTCCAGACTTGTGAGAGGCCGCCTACGCAAGATTTGGCGGCATGCTAGCCCCCGGAGGCCGCCGGCCACAGTCGTAGACACGCGAAGAGCAATCCGCATAGAGGGAATTGTTCAGATACTACTCCATCACGAACAATTATGAAAAATTACCATCAGTCCTACAGCACATGTGCCCGCGTCGTGTAAAAAATCATGATTTTATCGCGCTCCGAGTATTTAATAATATTCACGCCGCATCGTTACCGCAGAACGTCTACTACCGTGTCATCGCCGTTCGTGAGGGGGGGCACCCCCCGGAGACGCGTGCCGCCTCTTCGGACATGCCACCACACCACCCCGCATGTATGGGGGCCCGGTGCGACGCTCGGGTGGCATTGCTACCCCCCAGGGCCCCCGTCCCGCCTAACCCTGTAGCGTTTGACCACGGGATCTAGCCCTTTGACTTTTCACGGACGGGCTTTGAGCAGTGGACCTATCCACCCGGTTGTGGTAGGTCAGCCCATAGGAACACTTTGGAGCAACATCCGGGCCAGACCCACAGCAAGATCCCCTCCGTGTAGACCCGACGCGTCCGTTTCCCCCCTCCAGGTGCCGGCGGCGGCGCCGTCCGTGAGGGGGGGCACACCCCGGAGACGCGTGCCGGGCGTTTGCACCCGCCACAACACTTCCAGACTTGTGAGAGGCCGCCTTCGCAAGATTTGGCGGCATGCTAGCCCCCGTAGGCCGCCGGCCACAGTCGTAGACACGCGAAGAGCAATCCGCATAGAGGGAATTGTTCAGATACTACTCCATCACGAACAATTATGAAAATTACCATCAGTCCTACAGCACATGTGCCCGCGTCGTGTAAAAAACTCATGATTTTATCGCGCTCCGAGTATTTAATAATATTCACGCCGCATCGTTACCGCAGAACGTCTACTACCGTGTCATCGCCGTTCGTGAGGGGGGGCACCCCCCGGAGACGCGTGTCGCCTCTTCGGACATGCCACCACACCACCCCGCATGTATGGGGGCCCGGTACGATGCTCGGGTGGCATTGCTACCCCCCAGGGCCCCCGTCCCGCCTAACCCTGTAGCGTTTGACCACGGGATCTAGCCCTTTGACTTTGCACGGACGGGCTTTGAGCAGTGGACCTATCCACCCGGTTGTGGCAGGTCAGCTCATAGGAACACTTTGGAGCAACATCCGGGCCAGACCCACAGCAAGATCCCCTCCGTGTAGACCCGACGCGTCCGTTTCCCCCCTCCAGGTGCCGGCGGCGGCGCCGTCCGTGAGGGGGGGCACACCCCGGAGACGCGTGACGGGCGTTTGCACCCGCCACAACACTTCCAGACTTGTGAGAGGCCGCCTACGCAAGATTTGGCGGCATGCTAGCCCCCGGAGGCCGCCGGCCACAGTCGTAGACACGCGAAGAGCAATCCGCATAGAGGGAATTGTTCAGTTACTACTCCATCACGAACAATTATGAAAATTACCATCAGTCCTACAGCACATGTGCCCGCGTCGTGTAAAAAACATATGATTTTATCGCGCTCCGAGTATTTAATAATATTCACGCCGCATCGTTACCGCAGAATGTCTAGTACCGTGTCATCGCCGTTCGTGAGGGGGGCACCCCCCGGAGACGCGTGTCGCCTCTTCGGACATGCCACCACACCACCCCGCATGTATGGGGGCCCGGTACGATGCTCGGGTGGCATTGCTACCCCCAGGGCCCCCGTCCCGCCTAACCCTGTAGCGTTTGACCACGGGATCTAGCCCTTTGACTTTGCACGGACGGTCTTTGAGCAGTGGACCTATCCACCCGGTTGTGGCAGGTCAGCTCATAGGAACACTTTGGAGCAACATCCGGGCCAGACCCACAACAAGATTCCCTCCGTGTAGACCCGACGCGTCCGTTTCCCCCCTCCAGGTGCCGGCGGCGACGCCGTCCGTCAGGGGGGGCACACCCCGGAGACGCGTGCCGGGCGTTTGCACCCGCCACAACACTTCCAGACTTGTGAGAGGCCGCCTACGCAAGATTTGGCGGCATGCTAGCCCCCGGAGGCCGCCGGCCACAGTCGTAGACACGCGAAGAGCAATCCGCATAGAGGGAATTGTTCAGATACTACTCCATCACGAACAATTATGAATAATTACCATCAGTCCTACAGCACATGTGCCCGCGTCGTGTAAAAAATCATGATTTTATCGCGCTCCGAGTATTTAATAATATTCACGCCGCATCGTTACCGCAGAACGTCTACTACCGTGTCATCGCCGTTCGTGAGGGGGGGCACCCCCCGGAGACGCGTGCCGCCTCTTCGGACATGCCACCACACCACCCCGCATGTATGGGGGCCCGGTGCGACGCTCGGGTGGCATTGCTACCCCCCCAGGGCCCCCGTCCCGCCTAACCGTGTAGCGTTTGACCACGGGATCTAGCCCTTTGACTTTGCACGCACGGGCTTTGAGCAGTGGACCTATCCACCCGGTTGTGGCAGGACAGCCCATAGGAACACTTTGGAGCAACATCCGGGCCAGACCCACAGCAAGATCCCCTCCGTGTAGACCCGACGCGTCCGTTTCCCCCCTCCAGGTGCCGGCGGCGGCGCCGTCCATGAGGGGGGCACACCCCGGAGACGCGTGCCGGGCGTTTGCACCCGCCACAACACTTCCAGACTTGTGAGAGGCCGCCTTCGCACGATTTGGCGGCATGCTAGCCCCCGGAGGCCGCCGGCCACAGTCGTAGACACGCGAAGAGCAATCCGCATAGAGGGAATTGTTCAGATACTCCTCCATCACGAACAATTATGAAAAATTACCATCAGTCCTACAGCACATGTGTCCGCGTCGTGTAAAAAATCATGATTTTATCGCGCTCCGAGTATTTAATAATATTCACGCCGCATCGTTACCGCGGAACGTCTACTAGCGTGTCATAGCCGTTCGTGAGGGGGGCACCCGCCGGAGACACGTGCCACCTCTTCGGACATGCCACCACACCACCCTGCATGTATGGGGGCCCGGTGCGACGCTCGGGTGGCATTGCTACCCCCCAGGGCCCCCGTCCCGCCTAACCCTGTAGCGTTTGACCACGGAATCTAGCCCTTTGACTTTGCACGGACGGGCTTTGAGCAGTGGACCTATCCACCCGGTTGTGGCAGGACAGCCCATAGGAACACTTTGGAGCAACATCCGGGCCAGACCCACAGCAAGATCCCCTCCGTGTAGACCCGACGCGTCCGTTTCCCCCCCTCCCCCAGGTGCCGGCGGCGGCGCCGTCCGTGAGGGGGCACACCCTGGAGACGCGTGCCGGGCGTTTGCACCCGCCACAACACTTCCAGACTTGTGAGAGGCCGCCTTCGCAAGATTTGGCGGCATGCTAGCCCCCGAAGGCCGCCGGCCACAGTCGTAGACACGCGAAGAGCAATCCGCATAGAGGGAATTGTTCAGTTACTACTCCATCACGAACAATTATGAAAATTACCATCAGTCCTACAGCACATGTGCCCGCGTCGTGTAAAAAACATATGATTTTATGGCGCTCCGAGTATTTAATAATATTCACGCCGCATCGTTACCGCAGAATGTCTAGTACCGTGTCATCGCCGTTCGTGAGGGGGGGGG
>NW_025228600.1:32623-38110 GCF_018294505.1 Triticum aestivum | reverse complement strand
CTTTGCACGGACGGGCTTTGAGCAGTGGACCTATCCACCCGGTTGTGGCAGGACAGCCCATAGGAACACTTTGGAGCAACATCCGGGCCAGACCCACAGCAAGATCCCCTCCGTGTAGACCCGACGCGTCCGTTTCCCCCCCCCAGGTGCCGGCGGCGGCGCCGTCCGTGAGGGGGGCACACCCCGGAGACGCGTGCCGGGCGTTTGCACCCGCCACAACACTTCCAGACTTGTGAGAGGCCGCCTTCGCAAGATTTGGCGGCATGCTAGCCCCCGGAGGCCGCCGGCCACAGTCGTAGACACGCGAAGAGCAATCCGCATAGAGGGAATTGTTCAGATACTCCTCCATCACGAACAATTATGAAAAATTACCATCAGTCCTACAGCACATGTGCCCGCGTCGTGTAAAAAATCATGATTTTATCGCGCTCCGAGTATTTAATAATATTCACGCCGCATCGTTACCGCAAAACGTCTACTAGCGTGTCATAGCCGTTCGTGAGGGGGGGCACCCCTCGGAGACACGTGCCACCTCTTCGGACATGCCACCACACCACCCTGCATGTATGGGGGCCCGGTGCGACGCTCGGGTGGCATTGCTACCCCCCAGGGCCCCCGTCCCGCCTAACCCTGTATCGTTTGACCACGGGATCTAGCCCTTTGACTTTGCACGGACGGGCTTTGAGCAGTGGACCTATCCACCCGGTTGTGGCAGGACAGCCCATAGGAACACTTTGGAGCAACATCCGGGCCAGACCCACAGCAAGATCCCCTCTGTGTAGACCCGACGCGTCCGTTTCCCCCCTCCAGGTGCCGGCGGCGGCGCCGTCCGTGAGGGGGGGCACACCCCGGAGACGCGTGCCGGGCGTTTGCACCCGCCACAACACTTCCAAACTTGTGAGAGGCCGCCTACGCAAGATTTGGCGGCATGCTAGCCCCCGGAGGCCGCCGGCCACAGTCGTAGACATGCGAAGAGCAATCCGCATAGAGGGAATTGTTCAGATACTACTCCATCACGAACAATTATGAAAAATTACCATCAGTCCTACAGCACATGTGCCCGCGTCGTGTAAAAAAATCATGATTTTATCGCGCTCCGAGTATTTAATAATATTCACGCCGCATCGTTACCGCAGAACGTCTACTAGCGTGTCATAGCCGTTCGTGAGGGGGGCACCCGCCGGAGACACGTGCCACCTCTTCGGACATGCCACCACACCACCCTGCATGTATGGGGGCCCGGTGCGACGCTCGGGTGGCATTGCTACCCCCCAGGGCCCCCGTCCCGCCTAACCCTGTAGCGTTTGACCACGGAATCTAGCCCTTTGACTTTGCACGGACGGGCTTTGAGCAGTGGACCTATCCACCCGGTTGTGGCAGGACAGCCCATAGGAACACTTTGGAGCCACATCCGGGCCAGACCCACAGCAAGATCCCCTCCGTGTAGACCCGACGCGTCCGTTTCCCCCCCCAGGTGCCGGCGGCGGCGCCGTCCGTGAGGGGGGGCACACCCCGGAGACGCGTGCCGGGCGTTTGCACCCGCCACAACACTTCCAGACTTGTGAGAGGCCGCCTTCGCAAGATTTGGCGGCATGCTAGCCCCCGAAGGCCGCCGGCCACAGTCGTAGACACGCGAAGAGCAATCCGCATAGAGGGAATTGTTCAGTTACTACTCCATCACGAACAATTATGAAAATTACCATCAGTCCTACAGCACATGTGCCCGCGTCGTGTAAAAAACATATGATTTTATGGCGCTCCGAGTATTTAATAATATTCACGCCGCATCGTTACCGCAGAATGTCTAGTACCGTGTCATCGCCGTTCGTGAGGGGGGGGGCACCCCCCGGAGACGCGTGTCGCCTCTTCGGACATGCCACCACACCACCCCGCATGTGTGGGGGCCCGGTACGATGCTCGGGTGGCATTGCTACCCCCCAGGGCCCCCGTCCCGCCTAACCCTGTAGCGTTTGACCACGGGACCTAGCCCTTTGAATTTGCACGGACGGGCTTTGAGCAGTGGACCTATCCACCCGGTTGTGGCAGGTCAGCTCATAGGAACACATCGGAGCAACATCTGGGCCAGACCCACAGCAAGATCCCCTCCGTGTAGACCCGACGCGTCCGTTTCGGCCCTCCAGGTGCCGGCGGCGGCGCCGTCCGTGAGGGGGGGCACACCCCGGAGACGCGTGCCGGGCGTTTGCACCCGCCACAACACTTCCAGACTTGTGAGAGGCCGCCTACGGAAGATTTGGCGGCATTCTAGCCCCCGGAGGCCGCCGGCCACAGTCGTAGACACGCGAAGAGCAATCCGCATAGAGGGAATTGTTCAGATACTACTCCATCACGAACAATTATGAAAAATTACCATCAGTCCTACAACACATGTGCCCGCGTCGTGTAAAAAATCATGATTTTATCGCGCTCCGAGTATTTAATAATATTCACGCCGCATCGTTACCGCAGAACGTCTACTAGCGTGTCATAGCCGTTCGTGAGGGGGGGGCACCCCCCGGAGACACGTGCCGCCTCTTCGGACATGCCACCACACCACCCCGCATGTATGAGGGCCCGGTGCGACGCTCGGGTGGCATTGCTACCCCCCAGGGCCCCCGTCCCGCCTAACCCTGTAGCGTTTGACCACGGGATCTAGCCCTTTTGCTTTGCACGGACGGGCTTTGAGCAGTGGACCTATCCACCCGGTTGTGGCAGGACAGCCCATAGGAACACTTTGGAGCAACATCCGGGCCAGACCCACAGCAAGATACCCTCCGTGTAGACCCGACGCGTCCGTTTCCCCCCTCCAGGTGCCGGCGGCGGCGCCGTCCGTGAGGGGGGCACACCCCGGAGACGCGTGCCGGGCGTTTGCACCCGCCACAACACTTCCAGAGTTGTGAGAGGCCGCCTGCGCAAGATTTGGCGGCATGCTAGCCCCCGGAGGCCGCCGGCCACAGTCGTAGACACGCGAAGAGCAATCCGCATAGAGGGAATTGTTCAGATACTACTCCATCACGAACAATTATGAAAATTACCATCAGTCCTACAGCACATGTGCCCGCGTCGTGTAAAAAACATATGATTTTATGGCGCTCCGAGTATTTAATAATATTCACGCCGCATCGTTACCGCAGAATGTCTAGTACCGTGTCATCGCCGTTCGTGAGGGGGGGGCACCCCCCGGAGACGCGTGTCGCCTCTTCGGACATGCCACCACACCACCCCGCATGTGTGGGGGCCCGGTACGATGCTCGGGTGGCATTGCTACCCCCCAGGGCCCCCGTCCCGCCTAACCCTGTAGCGTTTGACCACGGGACCTAGCCCTTTGAATTTGCACGGACGGGCTTTGAGCAGTGGACCTATCCACCCGGCTGTGGCAGGACAGCCCATAGGAACACTTTGGAGCAACATCCGGGCCAGACCCACAGCAAGATCCCCTCCGTGTAGACCCGACGCGTCCGTTTCGGCCCTCCAGGTGCCGGCGGCGGCGCCGTCCGTGAGGGGGGGCACACCCCGGAGACGCGTGCCGGGCGTTTGCACCCGCCACAACACTTCCAGACTTGTGAGAGGCCGCCTACGGAAGATTTGGCGGCATTCTAGCCCCCGGAGGCCGCCGGCCACAGTCGTAGACACGCGAAGAGCAATCCGCATAGAGGGAATTGTTCAGATACTACTCCATCACGAACAATTATGAAAAATTACCATCAGTCCTACAGCACATGTGCCCGCGTCGTGTAAAAAATCATGATTTTATCGCGCTCCGAGTATTTAATAATATTCACGCCGCATCGTTACCGCAGAACGTCTACTAGCGTGTCATAGCCGTTCGTGAGGGGGGGCACCCCCCGGAGACACGTGCCGCCTCTTCGGACATGCCACCACACCACCCCGCATGTATGAGGGCCCGGTGCGACGCTCGGGTGGCATTGCTACCCCCCAGGGCCCCCGTCCCGCCTAACCCTGTAGCGTTTGACCACGGGATCTAGCCCTTTTGCTTTGCACGGACGGGCTTTGAGCAGTGGACCTATCCACCCGGTTGTGGCAGGACAGCCCATAGGAACACTTTGGAGCAACATCCGGGCCAGACCCACAGCAAGATACCCTCCGTGTAGACCCGACGCGTCCGTTTCCCCCCTCCAGGTGCCGGCGGCGGCGCCGTCCGTGAGGGGGGCACACCCCGGAGACGCGTGCCGGGCGTTTGCACCCGCCACAACACTTCCAGAGTTGTGAGAGGCCGCCTGCGCAAGATTTGGCGGCATGCTAGCCCCCGGAGGCCGCCGGCCACAGTCGTAGACACGCGAAGAGCAATCCGCATAGAGGGAATTCTTCAGATACTACTCCATCACGAACAATTATGAAAAATTATCATCAGTCCTATAGCACATGTGCCCGCGTCGTGTAAAAAATCATGATTTTATCGCGCTCCGAGTATTTAATAATATTCACGCCGCATCGTTACCGCAGAACGTCTACTACCGTGTCATCGCCGTTCGTGAGGGGGGGCACCCCCCGGAGACGCGTGCCGCCTCTTCGGACATGCCACCACACCACCCCGCATGTATGGGGGCCCGGTACGACGCTCGGGTGGCATTGCTACCCCCCAGGGCCCCCGTCCCGCCTAACCCTGTAGCGTTTGACCACGGGATCTAGCCCTTTGACTTTGCACGGACGGGCTTTGAGCAGTGGACCTATCCACCCGGTTGTGGCAGGTCAGCTCATAGGAACACTTTGGAGCAACATCCGGGCCAGACCCACAGCAAGATCCCCTCCGTGTAGACCCGACGCGTCCGTTTCCCCCCTCCAGGTGCCGGCGGCGGCGCCGTCCGTGAGGGGGGGCACACCCCGGAGACGCGTGCCGGGCGTTTGCACCCGCCACAACACTTCCAGACTTGTGAGAGGCCGCCTACGCAAGATTTGGCGGCATGCTAGCCCCCGGAGGCCGCCGGCCACAGTCGTAGACACGCGAAGAGCAATCCGCATAGAGGGAATTGTTCAGATACTACTCCATCACGAACAATTATGAAAAATTACCATCAGTCCTACAGCACATGTGCCCGCGTCGTGTAAAAAATCATGATTTTATCGCGCTCCGAGTATTTAATAATATTCACGCCGCATCGTTACCGCAGAACGTCTACTACCGTGTCATCGCCGTTCGTGAGGGGGGGCACCCCCCCGGATACGCGTGCCGCCTCTTCGGACATGCCACCACACCACCCCGCATGTATGGGGGCCCGGTGCGACGCTCGGGTGGCATTGCTACCCCCAGGGCCCCCGTCCCGCCTAACCCTGTAGCGTTTGACCACGGGATCTAGCCCTTTGACTTTGCACGGACGGGCTTTGAGCAATGGAGCTATCCACCTGGTTGTGGCAGGTCAGCTCATAGGAACACTTTGGAGCAACATCCGGGCCAGACCCACAGCAAGATCCCCTCCGTGTAGACCCGACGCGTCCGTTTCCCCCCTCCAGGTGCCGGCGGCGGCGCCGTCC
>NW_025228600.1:29401-32561 GCF_018294505.1 Triticum aestivum | reverse complement strand
CGGAGACGCGTGCCGGTCCTTTGCACCCGCCACAACACTTCCAGACTTGTGAGAGGCCGCCTGCGCAAGATTTGGCGGCATGCTAGCCCTCGGAGGCCGCCGGCCACAGTCGTAGACACGCGAAGAGCAATCCGCATAGAATGAATTCTTCAGATACTACTCCATCACGAACAATTATGAAAAATTACCATCAGTCCTACAGCACATGTGCCCGCGTCGTGTAAAAAATCACGATTTTATCGCGCTCCGAGTATTTAATAATATTCACGCCGCATCGTTACCGCAGAACGTCTACTACCGTGTCATCGCCGTTCGTGAGGGGGGACACCCCCCGGAGACGCGTGCCGCCTCTTCGGACATGCCACCACACCACCACGCATGTATGGGGGCCCGGTGCGACGCTCGGGTGGCATTGCTACCCCCAGGGCCCCCGTCCCGCCTAACCCTGTAGCGTTTGACCACGGGATCTAGCCCTTTGACTTTTCACGGACGGGCTTTGAGCAGTGGACCTATCCACCCGGTTGTGGTAGGTCAGCCCATAGGAACACTTTGGAGAAACATCCGGGCCAGACCCACAGCAAGATCCCCTCCGTGTAGACCCGACGCGTCCGTTTCCCCCCTCCAGGTGCCGGCGGCGGCGCCGTCCGTGAGGGGGGGCACATCCCGGAGACGCGTGCCGGGAGTTTGCACCCGCCACAACACTTCCAGACTTGTGAGAGGCCGCCTACGCAAGATTTGGCGGCATGCTAGCCCCCGGAGGCCGCCAGCCACAGTCGTAGACACGCGAAGAGCAATCCGCATAGAGGGAATTGTTCAGATACTACTCCATCACGAACAATTATGAAAAAGTACCATCAGTCCTACAGCACATGTGCCCGCGTCGTGTAAAAAATCATGATTTTATCGCGCTCCGAGTATTTAATAATATTCACGCCGCATCGTTACCGCAGAACGTCTACTACCGTGTCATCGCCGTTCGTGAGGGGGGGCACCCCCCGGAGACGCGTGCCGCCTCTTCGGACATGCCACCACACCACCCCGCATGTATGGGGGTCCGGTGCGAAGCTCGGGTGGCATTGCTACCCCCCAGGGCCCCCGTCCCGCCTAACCCTGTAGCGTTTGACCACGGGATCTAGCCCTTTGACTTTGCACGGACGGGCTTTGAGCAGTGGACCTATCCACCCGGTTGTGGCAGGTCAGCTCATAGGAACACTTTGGAGCAACATCCGGGCCAGACCCACAGCAAGATCCCCTCCGTGTAGACCCGACGCGTCCGTTTCCCCCTCCAGGTGCCGGCGGCGGCGCCGTCCGTGAGGGGGGGCACACCCCGGAGACGCGTGCCGGGCGTTTGCACCCGCCACAACACTTCCAGACTTGTGAGAGGCCGCCTGCGCAAGATTTGGCGGCCTGCTAGCCCCCGGAGGCCGCCGGCCACAGTCGTAGACACGCGAAGAGCAATCCGCATAGAGGGAATTCTTCAGATACTACTCCATCACAAACAATTATGAAAAATTACCATCAGTCCTACAGCACATGTGCCCGCGTCGTGTAAAAAATCACGATTTTATCGCGCTCCGAGTATTTAATAATATTCACGCCGCATCGTTACCGCAGAACGTCTACTACCGTGTCATCGCCGTTCGTGAGGGGGGACACCCCCCGGAGACGCGTGCCGCCTCTTCGGACATGCCACCACACCACCACGCATGTATGGGGGCCCGGTGCGACGCTCGGGTGGCATTGCTACCCCCAGGGCCCCCGTCCCGCCTAACCCTGTAGCGTTTGACCACGGGATCTAGCCCATTGACTTTTCACGGACGGGCTTTGAGCAGTGGACCTATCCACCCGGTTGTGGCAGGTCAGCTCATAGGAACACTTTGGAGCAACATCCGGGCCAGACCCACAGCAAGATCCCCTCCGTGTAGACCCGACGCGTCCGTTACCCCCCTCCAGGTGCCGGCGGCGGCGCCGTCCGTGAGGGGGGGCACACCCCGGAGACGCGTGCCGGGCGTTTGCACCCGCCACAACACTTCCAGACTTGTGATTGGCCGCCTGCGCAAGATTTGGCGGCATGCTAGCCCCCGGAGGCCGCCGGCCACAGTCGTAGACACGCGAAGAGCAATCCGCATAGAGGGAATTCTTCAGATACTACTCCATCACGAACAATTATGAAAAATTACCATCAGTCCAACAGCACATGTGCCCGCGTCGTGTAAAAAATCATGATTTTAACGCGCTCCGAGTATTTAATAATATTCACGCCGCATCGTTACCGCAGAACGTCTACTACCGTGTCATCGCCGTTCGTGAGGGGGGCACCCCCTGGAGACGCGTGCCGCCTCTTCGGACATGCCACCACACCACCCCGCATGTATGGGGGCCCGGTACGACGCTCGGGTGGCATTGCTACCCCCAGGGCCCCCGTCCCGCCTAACCCTGTAGCGTTTGACCACGGGATCTAGCCCTTTGACTTTACACGGACGGGCTTTGAGCAGTGGACCTATCCACCCGGTTGTGGCAGGTCAGCTCATAGGAACACTTTGGAGCAACATCCGGGCCAGACCCACAGCAAGATCCCCTCCATGTAGACCCGACGCGTCCGTTTCCCCCCTCCAGGTGCCGGCGGCGGCGCCGTCCTTGAGGGGGGCACACCCCGGAGACGCGTGCCGGGCGTTTGCACCCGCCACAACACTTCCAGACTTGTGAGAGGCCGCCTCGCAAGATTTGGCGGCATGCTAGCCCCCGGAGGCCGCCGGCCACAGTCGTAGACACGCGAAGAGCAATCCGCATAGAGGGAATTGTTCAGATACTACTCCATCACGAACAATTATGAAAAATTACCATCAGTCCTACAACACATGTGCCCGCGTCGTGTAAAAAATCATGATTTTATCGCGCTCCGAGTATTTAATAATATTCACGCCGCATCGTTACCGCAGAACGTCTACTAGCGTGTCATAGCCGTTCGTGAGGGGGGGCACCCCACGGAGACACGTGCCGCCTCTTCGGACATGCCACCACACCACCCTGCATGTATGGGGGCCCGGTGCGACGCTCGGGTGGCATTGCTACCCCCCAGGGCCCCCGTCCCGCCTAACCCTGTATCGTTTGACCACGGGATCTAGCCCTTTGACTTTGCACGGACGGGCTTTGAGCAGTG